>NW_026068613.1:736158-887894 GCF_014885135.2 Alexandromys fortis
AAATCTGTGTAATCTAGGGGTGTTAGACCCTAACCTATAATCCCCACCTGCCCAAGGACCAGGTAACTTCCTGGGATTCTGGGAGTTGGAGTTCTTGGAAACTTAACAACAAAGCCTCATGGGAAAGTATGGTTGACTATGAGTTTTACACATATAAACTTTGCCAATAGGTAAGTGTCTTGGGGTCACTTTCCTGGAAAATTTCCAGGTGATGGTCCTGATCAAAATTCCATCTTGGTTAGTAGTTAATATTTTTAATGAAATTGCTTAAATTTGGTCAAAATGGTGGGATTTTAGGATTAATAGGCTGGAGAGATAGCTCAGTGGTTAAGGGCACTTGCTGTTTTTGCAGAGGACTAGATTTGGGGTCTGAGTACCCAAACGGGGGATCATAATCATTTGTAACTCTAGCTCCAGGGGATCTAACACCCTCTTCCAACCTCCCTGCGCACCAGGTAAATACATGACACATAGAAATATATATAGGCAAACAGTCATACATGTAAAATAATAAATGTTAAAAATTGTAATCTAATGATACTCTTTGGGGATTTATATATTACTGGAGTTAACAGTAAGTCTAGGTAATTATGACTCCAGAGCAATAATTATTGTTTATAATCTAGTTATCAGTTTAGCAAAGATCTTTATTTGATGCATGTTTCATTTTGTCTTTTGAATATAATTTTTTTAGTTAAAATGGGGGGGAGGCACAGAGAGATAGCCCAGTGGGTAAAGGCACTTGCTGCCGAGCCTGACATCCTGAGTTTAATTCTTGGAACCCCCATGTTGGAAGGAGAGAACCGATTCCTGAAACCTGTCCTCTGACCTCCACACCCATGCTGTGGCCCATGCCCCTTCCTCCCCGTTACAAGGAAATAAAAGTAATTTAAAAATCTCTCCCCTGTATTAGCATCAGGCTCAGACAACAGACAGCTAATCAAAGCAGCAGAGCAAATCAACCACCATCCACTCTGGAAGTCATTGCTGAGGCAAGATGCTTCCGCCTCTGTTTTGAATCAAAATCACTGACATGATGGAATTGGAAGAACATTAAAAAAAAATCCCTCAAAGCTTTTATGCTTTGTTAACTTGCTTAGGGCAGAGGAAAGATGAAGCATCATGCCATACAGCTTGCCTGATGGACTCCAGTCCTCAGCAGTGATCATGGACTTCATGAGGTCCTTTTGGACCTAGAAGGGAGGAAGGAAGGCTAGTCTTACTTAGTGATGTCTGGTGAACTTAATGTCCAGTGAGACGGAAAGCAAGGCGGTCATGTGGTTTAGTCAAGGCTCTCAAAATTAGAAAATGATGATGTCAAACCTTTTGTATGCTGCAACTGTATTGACCTGAAAAGACTAGGACTTTTCATGCATCAAACGGGCATTTCGTTGATTGAATTTGTAATGATTCCTAGGGAGGAGGCTAGCCTCTGGGACGAAGACGAATGGAAAAGGTACAGTTCTTGGGAAAGGCAAAGAAATCAACAAGGGGTGGGAAGGCTTCCTCCACTGTCAGGCAATGGTCAGGAAAGGATGGAAGGAATTACAGGAAGCTGCAAGGACTGGACGTGGATCTTGGGAGGAGCAAACGGGACAGTTTTAGCACGGGGCAATGTGGTCAGGAAAAGGCCTCTGTCTTAGAAGAGTAGTTTATGAATCAGCACAGATTCAGTGAGATGGACTCTCCACTCCCAAAACTGCCTCAGAGACAGTGATTAAGCCCTGAGAGCAGAGCAGCGCAGCTCTAACAAAGGAGACCAAAAGACATTGAGGTTATAGCTGACGCCGGATGGTCAGCCCCGAAACTTGGATGCCTTCGTGCGAGGACCCGTGAGGCTAGAGGGCACCCAAGCCATGCCCCATCCCTGACCCAGGCAGAGGAAGCCAGAAGATCACCATATGGGCCATCCGGTTAGTGTTCTGGTCCATCATAGGCGTGTCTCCTGAATTAAGAATGAGAGCACTTGGTTTCAAACACTTTAACGCCCTCCAATCCCATCATGCAATACACTTGCTCTGACTTCATCTCACCACGCGATCCACCGTCATTCTTCCTATAGATTTTCATAAGGAAGGAGAGTGCGCTGATGGACAAGAGTGATTGGCAACCTCTTAGTAGTAACAGATTTGACTGTAAAATAGCAAATTATATTCTGTTTAATTATTTTTTTATGAACCTGACGGACATGAGTCAGTAAAGCTGAGAGGGAACCAGTCAACTCTTGTTCCTGAAACTGCAGATTTGGAATTTTCCAAAGGAATCTGACACCCACTCATGGGCTGTGGGTCAGGTAGTGGGCCATGCTGCTTCTGTTGTCGATGTCCAGCAGGACAGATAGACTCTGGACTTTTCCCAGAGAGGCTGCTTAGCCCCATACTTGCACCCCAGGGGCCTTGCTCTGGTGGCGGCTCCCCTTTTAGGAACGGAAAGGATTCTCCATGGAGGTCTGGCTGGTGGATGTAAGCTTCAGAACTATAATTACAGAGATGGAGTGGATGAGCCAAGCCTTGCTGAAGGTGGACACAGAGGATTCTGGGAACTTAGCCGAAGTCACCATCTTCAGATGGCGCTATGTATAGAATCAAGGAAAGAACATTCCCTTGAGCCTGGCGTCATGGCACAAAGGACACTGTGCCCAGTGAACACCTGGCAGTTTGAGCATACTCGCAGATTCTTGTGTAGGAGCGAGAACTGTACCCCGCAGACACTGTCATGGAGGGAGAAAGTCAGTCAACACTCAGGTGCCTGCATCTCCAGCTCCTATGTGGAGACTCACCAATATTGAGACTCAGTCACATTCCTCACAAAATTCACAGATGCTCAAGTGACTAGGGAAGGACTTGAAGACAACCACAATGCAGCCCCATCTTCTTTCCCTCCTCCCCATAGGGCACATGTGACCCAGCTTGGAAGTGGCTGGAAGCAACTGCACAATACAACCAAGCAGACCTTTCCAAACATTTGTATCTCAACCGCTAGGCTGGTTGCACCCAGGGTTTGAACCCCAGTCAGCTCGGGGCTCCTTGAATAGAGTAGCCAAGGCTAGGAAAGGTCTTCTAAGGAGCGACTCGGCAGCCAGATGCAGTTGGATAAGGAGATTAGGGATGTACTTGATCCCAAGGGGGAGTGGGATGGGGTGAGAGTGGCGTTAGCAATCATGGGGTCCCACCTGCCTCAGAGTAGATGATAACAGTATTCAATATCACTCGGCCACTGTGGGAAAGTACTCTTCTCTTTCCTTCTACCTTCCAATTATCAGAATTTGGAGGAATGCAAATTGGTATTAGAACACGTTCAATCCACATGTGCAAACATTCAACACAGGTGCAGGCCGGTCAGGTTTTTTTTTTTTTTTTTTTTTTTGTTTTTTTTTTTTTTTTTTTTTTTTTTTGTCAGCTTGACCTAAGCTACAGTCCTCTAGGAAGAGGGTTGTCTACTGAGGAACTGCTTCGATCAGATTGCCTACAGACATCAGTGGGGGCATTTTCTTGGTTAATGATTGGCGTGGAAGAGCTCAGCCCACCATGGGTCGTGGGTGATGCCACCCCTGGGCAGGTAGTCCTGAGTTGCATAAGGAAGCAAACTTAGCAAGCATAAGCAACATTCTTCCTCGTTGTCCATCTGTTTGCATGGTCAAGCCTGTCTGTCTAAACTCTAGCAAAGTCTCATGATTCTCAAAGACAGGGACAGGACAGTACAACATTCTGTACATGGCAGTGCCCAGTGACAGGCAGTTGTTGACGAGCAGCCCAGTGAGTTCTTGGAGGGCTGCTTCAAAGACTGGCTAAACTGAGTCAGAGAGAGCAGGATTCATGTCTCCTTCCCTTGGTGTCTTCCAGTGTCTGCCACACTCAGTTGCCTTTATCTCTGCTCCTTTATTGGGCAGCTCATGGTGAACTCCTTCCACACTCAGAGCTCCTCAAGCTGTGCTTCACCTTACAACAAACTCCTTCCTCTCACAGCCTATGTGCAGGGTGTTGTACTGTCCCGTCTCAGTGGAGCCTGCACCTTCAGTGAAAAGCAAGATGGAAGGTCCCAGGGAGGTGATAGCAAGCAAGGCAGCCTGTTGGAGATGTCTTCAGATCTCATGTGTTGGAAGCTTGATCCTCAGTGCAGTGTGCAGACCTGGGGCTTTGTGGAAGATGAGAGGATCATGAGGACTCTGAAGTCATGGGTGGATTATCCCACTGGGGGGTTCATAATTTGATGGCATTAGTGGGTGTTTCAGGAGGAGAAGGGGTCTAGTTGGAGACCCCTTCCTCTCTTTCTCTTTCCTCCTCTCTATCATGGCGTAAACCACTTTGGTTCATCACGAGTTTCTTTCCGTTTTGTTCTGCTTCATCACAGCGGCCAAAGCAGAGGAGTCACGTGACCCTGGACTGAGCCCTCTGAAAACACCTGCTCTTCTCTGAGTTCATTCATCCAGGCCCTTGGTCACATCGACAGGAAGCAGAATAATATTACTGCAGTTGTCTTTAAGAAGTTGCCTGCCTCCTCCTGAATATTAACCTTTATCAGGTGATGAAAGGAGACAGAGTCAGAGTCCCACATTGGAGCACCGGACTGAAACCCCAAGGTCCAAATCATGAGCAGAAGAAGAGAGAGCACAAGCAAGGAACTCAGGATCGCGAGGGGTGCACCCCCACACTGAGACAATGGGGACGTTCTATCGGGAACTCACCAAGGCCAGCTGGACTGGGTCTGAAAAATCATGGGATAAAACCGGACTCGCTGAACATAGCGGACAAAGAGGACTACTGAGAACTCAAGAGCAATGACAATGGGTTTTTGATCCTACTGCACTAACTGGCTTTGTGGGAGCCTAGGCAGTTTGGATGCTCACCTTACTAGACCTGGATGGAGGTGGGTGGTCCTTGGACTTCCCACAGGGCAGGGAACCCTGATTGCTCTTCGCGCTGACGAGGGAGGGAGACTTGATCGGGGGAGGGGGAGGGAAATGGGAGGCGGTGGCGGGGAGGAGGCAGAAATCTTTAATAAATAAATGTTAAAAAGAAGAAAAAAAAGTTGCCTGCCATCTTAGTTTGAACTGTGGATGAGAGAGAGAGAGAGAGAGAGAGAGAGAGAGAGAGAGAGAGAGAGAGAGCTAAGAGAGAGAGCTCTTTTGGTGGGGGGGGAGTTTCTCAGCTGTCAGTCACTCAGTTCAAGGACAACCTAGCCTAGAGAAGTCGAAAGGGGAAAGGTGAGGATGCTCAGACATTGTCATGCAAAGATCTGGTCTGGATCTCACCATGTGTGTGGTCCTTGGCTGGTTTCTGGTCTAAAGTAAGAAAGGTCCCGCCGTTATTATTGCTCAGGCGTGAGTGAAGCAAGCCATTGCATGTTTTATATGCACTTGTGTCCACTCTTGTGTGCACACCTATGTATCTGTGGGGTTGGGTCTATTTTTCTCTCCATTGCATCCTTATGCAGATGTTTATTAATTCTTGACTTGAATGGATACATGGTGGAACTGGATCGACCAGGCCTGTGGTTGCCAAGCTGTAGCGAGCATTAGGATCATCTGAACTGCTTGCAGCGGTCAGGAGCACCCACCTTCGGATTCTGGCTCATTAAGCCTGGGGTGGAGTCAGAGCACCTGCCTCTTCAACGAGTTCCCAGGCGGTGTTGAGGCGGCGGGCCGAGGCTGCAGTACGAGAACACCCAGCAGATGGCGACATCACTGAAGCAAGGCCTCCCTAGGAGCCTAGGGAAACGGGTCAGTCTGGGTTCTGCCAACAGAAACATTGGTTTTCTTAAGCAGAACCTGACAGGTGCATCCGAGGAAAGGAGCAGAGCGAGGGAGCAGCTGGTGCTGGGTAGTAATCAGAGCTCTTTCCCTACACGTCTTTGCCCCGCGGGAGCCCTTAGAGGAGACCGCACCCCGCATTCCGGGAGCGCTTGTGCTCTGCTAGTAGAAGTAAAACCACACATTGGGCACAGCAGAGCATCAGTCTTATCCCTTGGAAAACATTCCTGAAGGTTCCTTTTTAGTGATTCCACTTGGGGACTGAACCCTCATGAGTAAAAGGATCGTTTTAAGGCTTAATAAACGCGTGATAGGTGACGACAAAGACACCTTCTTCAGTCTTAGCGTGCCGCCTCTACCTACCTTTGGGTCTCCGGAACATTAGCCCGCATTTTCCTACGCACCCAGAGATCTGAGCTAGATGCTCCCCCCATGTTCTGCCCGCTGGAAAGATCTACCAGAAGGAAGATAGAACAGCACTGGTGGAAAGAGGCTTTCTCAGCAACAGGGCCCAATAGATATTAAGAGAGAAGGAGGAGAAAGTGCCTCTTGGGCAAGACACTGGTACAGGTTTATCTATGCTTTGTCCTGCAGAACCTTCGGCTCTCCGCACTGTCCTGGCCACTGGTCACCAGCAGCAAGTGGCCGTTGAGCACTAAAATGGACTAGGAATTTGAAAGACATAAAGTTAAAACTTTAGTGTGTGTGAGAGAGAATGTGCGTATGTGAATGTGCGTGTGTGTGTGTGTGTGTGTGTGTGTTGCTGTCCTGTTCCCCTCCCCATCGCCTCCTTTGCCTCCCTCCCCCTTGAGAGAGTGTTTCTTTCTAACCTGGAGGTCCTGAGTATACTAGGCTGGCTAGGTGGCCAGTGAACACCAGGGATCCTCTGGTCTCTGCCTCTCCAGCCATGGGATTATAAACCACATACAGCTTTTTTTAAATCTCTGGGTTCTGGGACCCAAATCATAACCCCATGCTTGCATCCAAGCCCCTTTCCTCTGGAGCTCTCGTCCCAGGCAGGCACCCTTTTGTGAATACATCAGAAAGCTCCACAGAACCCACTTTCATATATTGAGTTTGGAACCATATTACTGCTTCATGTAATTATAAAAATAAAATTAAAAAGAAAACGAAATCCTTATCCACTTTACCAACCAAACTGTCTCCATAGCTCTCTAAAACTTTGCTTTGAATAGCGCACTGAAGCATTCTCTAGCACAGTGCTAGCAGAACACTTGGGTTGTTGTTTAGGCCCGTGAAGGGGTGTCTTCTGCTTCCTAAGGTTGGGGAGTGCGCAATAAGCACGTAAGTTGTTCTGCCTATTAATGTATGAGACCTTTAGGGGATGGGTATTCTAACTAGGAAAGAGAGCAGGAGAGGTTGTGGAAGCAAGATCCTAGATACTATAAAGGGGAAGTGTCTTAGTTAGGGTTTCTGTTGCTACGGTGAGGCACCTTGTTCACAACTTTTTTTTGTTGTTGTTGTTGTTCTGTAGACCAGGCTGGCCTCGAATTCACAGAGCCCCAACCATAGCAAGTCTTATAAAGGAAAGCATTTAATTGGGGACTGGCTTATAGTTCAGAGGTTTAGTCTATTGTTGTTATGGCAGGAAGTATGACAGCAATAAGGCTATCTGAAAATAGCATAAGGATCATACTATTAACTTTCACCTACAAAGCCCTATATGCACACAAGTCTGTGTATAAACATACACACAAAGTTTAAATGAAATGTTCTCGTTTTGGCTAGCAATGAGTCCCCAAGATCCAAAGACTCCAGCACTAGGCATGAGAAACCCTCTTTTAAGCTGTTGATTGGGGTTGTCCAAGAGACTCCCAAAACATACTATTGCTATTGCCCTTGGTTGTATCCCCCTCCCCCCAGAGGTGAAAAGTTTCTGAAGACACCATGTACTTCAGAGAGTTTGCTGTGTCTCTAGTAATGTCAGAAGCTACACCCAGGAAGTTTCACCAACATGGCTGCCCAAATGTGAGTTGAACAAGAACAATAGTAATAGTCAAGCCAAAGTGGACAGGGGAAGGTCTGTGAGGACTCAGCCTCTACAGAGAATTATAGGCAACTGATGAGACCGAGAAGTAGGGGAGACGGTCTTACTCAGGGAGGGTCACCTGTTTGTTATCTAATATCAAATGGTCAGCCCTGAAAACCCACATCCAAGTGACGCTATACAGACAGAGCAGGTTACATTTAGGAATGTATATGAATATGTGTACATATGCTCACGTGTAACAACGACCAATGAAAAAAGAAGCCATGAGTTTAAAGGAGAGTAAGGTGGAATTTATGAGAGGGTTCAGAGGGAGGAAAGGAAAGGGAGAAATGATTCAACTGTATTATAATTTCAATAATGATTATTTAAAATTGCACTTATTTATCTAACATGTTTGCATGAACACATACATGCACAGCAAGGTACATATGTGGAGGTCAGAGGACAGCTTGTCAGGGTCAGCTCTCTCCCACAACATGGGTCCTGAGAATAGACCTCTGGCTTTTAGCCTCGGCAGGAGGTACCTACTGAGCTATGTCTCTGGCCCTCAAGGGGATTTGTGAAACTGGAATTCAGCTTCAAGTTGTTTTCTAAGCTGCGTGGTTAGTGTGTTTCCTTTCTGTTACTCCATTTCATCAGAAGTGTCTGCTCAACACAGCCTTTGGAGAAAGAAGAGAAGACCTGGAGTTGTCCGGCATGTGTGTGTGTGTGTATGTGTCTGTGTGATGTGTGTGTATGTGTGTGTCTGTATGTGTCTTTGTGTGTGGTGTGTGTATGTGTATCTCTCTGTGTGTGTCTGTGTATGTGTATGAGTGTGTGTGCGCGCACACGCGCGTGTGCACATGTGTGCGTGTTCCTATTAGGAAAGGAGACAGTGTGCTCTGGAGCAGTGAATCTCAACCTTCCTCATGCTGCAAGCCTCTAATGCAGTTTCTCACGTCGTGGTGACCCCAACCGTAAAATTATTTTGCTGCTACTTCATAACTAATTTTGCTATTGTTATGAATTGTAATGTGATGTTAACATCTGATATGCGACTCCTAAAGAGGTTGCGATCCAGAGGCTGAGAACCACTGCTCTGTAATGGAGGAAAGAACTAGAATCAGCACAGTTACCCCAGCTGAGTTACCCAGCTCTGCCGCTGTGCTACAAGGCTGCTGCTGGTTTTCCTATGCAGGAGGGTGGGGGACCAGATTCAGTTTTAAGTAAATCCTGAAGGCAGACCACCTCTCATCGTGGGAGGCCTTGAACATCCAGGCTACTTGTTCAGGGCATTTTTCTAACCCATGCTTCCTGAGCCCCACGGGCCACATGTGAACAGCAGACATCAGGTGTGGATGAGAAAGGAGCTAGAGGGCTCCAGCTGTAACTACCCAGGCAGATGGAGAGAGGAGACGTTGATGTCTCGTTATACAGCGTTACATAATTTCTTTCTGGACTTTTATATCTTTCTGTGGTGTTTAGAAACAAGGATCCTCCGTCCACCTGCTCTCAATTTATCATGTGCAAGCGTGTGTTTGTGTGTGCGTGTGTGCAAGCAAAGGGAGATGAAGCTCACGTGACAGGCGTGGTTCGTGTGCTAAAAACAGCCCCGCAGTCATTATCCCCCATGCAGTCTTAGAAGATGACTTCCGACTGCCATAAATGCGGAATAAACATCCTTCTGCAATTGATTCCACAGCAAATGCTCAGATGAGGTAGTGTTAGCTACCCCTTCCCTGCCTGGAAACTAGCAGTAAATCAAAATTTACTGCTTGGCAGCCACCTGTGACTCCACCACCTGAGCAGCCTGCGGCTGGAAAAAAAAAAGGGAAAGGAGACTCTGCAGGTTTTTGTGACAATAGGGACATCTGTGTCTACCTGGTCCCTCTGTCCAGAGCAAGGCCAGCTCTCCAACTCCAACCTGATACTGATGTACCTGATCCCGCCTATGCCCACACCGTCTCCCAACTGCTTCTTACCGCTGCCTGCACCTTTTAACTCTATTCTATATTAATCTCCCTACCCTCCTGGCCTTCCCCATGTGATCATTCAAGCTTCCATCAGAGCCGTTGCTGGGGCAACTCCCGGTAGAGGTGGAGCAAGCAGGTTATCTCTGGTATGATCCGAGAGTGGCTTATTCTTTCCAGAAAGCTCTTATTAAAATAATTGTATTACCTGGGGAGGGGTGGAGATGGAGGAGAGAAGAGAATGGCAAATCCAGCCTGAGAACTGGCAAGAAATATTCCATTGGTTAACTAATGCAAATGTTGCTAGTCTAGGAAGGAAAGCCGCAGGGGCTGGGAGGATGTGTGTGGGGAATGTGTATTAAAGGGGGTGGGGAGCTGAAGGAGATGGGCAGGGGAGGGCTGCAAAGGAACCAGGAAAACAGAAAGGGTGATAAGGTAGGAAAGGGGCCAGACAAGACGTAACAGTGTCTTTGTGTGGGAAAGAGGAAAGAACATATCCTGAATTTGGGAAACCGGATCGTTTGGATTAATTCATTTAATTTATTTACTTACTGATTTTTTTGTTTGTTTGTTTTTGAGACAGGGCCTCACGTGTAGCCTGACCGGATCTCAGACTTGCTATGTAGCACAGACTGACTGCAAACTCCTGAGCTTCCCTCCTGCCAATTGAACGCTTGGTCTACAAGCGTGTGCAGCTAGCCTCAACTTTCTTGTGGGTTTTCTTTCTCTCTGTGTGTGTTTGTATGTCTAGGACATATGTGTATGAGGGTGCACTTGCACGTGTGTGTGTGTGTGTGTGTGTGTGTGTGTAGTTGTCTGTTCACGTGGAGGTCAGAGGTTTAGGTTGGGAATCATCCCAAAGAGCACTTCCACCTTGTTCATCTAGGCAGGGCCTCTCAATCAAACGCAGAGCTCACCGATATGGCTAGTCTCCCTAGCCACGTTGCTTTGGAGACCCCATCTCTGCCTTTAGGGGCTGGGACTACAGGTGGGCCACCATGCCCACTCATCATTTATGTGGGTTCTGGGGATCTGAACTCTAGTCTTCATGCTTTTGGGGTAAATGCTTTAAGCACTGAGCTCTTTTTGTAGTCCCTCAAGTGGATCCCAACCCCTCATTTTGAAAAAGCCAATTTTAAATGTGGCTCAACCACTGTGAGTGTGACCCACTCTCAGGAGGTTTATGTCCCCCACAGTTAAAGATGATGGGGAGGGTCACAAAATATTATGTATCTGAAGCCCACACTTTAGAAAGCATGTGTGTACACGCACTGTAAGCATGCTTGTGTGTGTGTGTGTGTGTGTGCGCACATGCGCGCGCGCGCACACACACCCACACCCACACACACACCTCTTTGGTCTAACGTTAATCATCCTTCCAGGCGTAGCAAAGGGAAGAGCAGTTTTTCTGTGCCTTTCTATAGTCTTTCTGCCGCTCAGCTCACTTTCCTATAGGCACATTATGAGTGGCCCCAGGGTGACAATCCTAAGAGTTAGAAAGTCTCAAGCAATGTCCGTTTATAGGGCGCCACAGGGGCAAGAGTTCCCTCAACACAATAGAATTTTAGGAAGGCTTTTGTGGCCATCCAGACCCCACTTTCGACCTGGAATGCTCAGAAGAGCTAATTAGTTGGGCGCAGTGTAGCATGCATCCGCAAGACTGATCGTGTGACAGTAATTAGGACTCATCCGAGTGCGTGGTGTCAGGGCTGCATGATAAAGGGCAGAGTCTGCAGCCATCTGAGAACATATGCAGTCGAGCCTGCTGCTTGCTCACTGTGCCAGGCCAGCAAGGTGGGGCTCTGGCAGGTTGTAGAGGACCTGGGGACCCAGCTTCTCTGATGAAGACACAGTCACCTGTAGAACGCTGATTAAAAGGCACACAGGTTAGCTTGGTGGTGGTGGTGGTGCACGCCTTTAATCTCAGCACTCGGAAAGCAGAGGCAGGTGGGTCTCTGAGTTCCAAGGCAGCCTGGTTTTGCAGAGTGAGTTTCCGGATGACTAGAACTTTACAGAGAAACCCTGTCTCAAGCAAAGCAAAATAAAACAAACAAAAGGGACACACATGTTAACTTTAGCTGGAGTCTGTGTTGGCGTGAACTGTGCTTTGAGTTGGGTGTGCAGATGAGAACCAGACACGTGTAATGCCGTGGCCGATGAGGAGAAGGTGTCCTGGAGAGGGAGCAATGCTGCCCCTTAGTCCCTTCCTTGACAGCTACCACCATGGCTTGTTGAACAATCGCTACATGTCAGGAGCCATGCTGGGGCGTTTTCGAAGTCATCACAACTGCTCTACCAGAAGCCATTTTCTTATCTCATTTGCAGATGAAGAAAGCAAAACTCTGTCAGTAAGGTCGAATAACTGGCTTATAGGTGTATATAATGGATCTTTTGAGTCCTGGGATTTCTACACTCAGGTCTCTTCCTTTTTAATACCTGCACAGCAAAACCTCTAAATAACTTGATAACCATGTTGGTTGACAAGAAGGATAGAAGTAGTCTGCGGCGTGGATTTTGTCGAGTAGGACTGGACTTAGCTGACAGAAAGGGGCAGGTCAGTATCCAGTGCGCCTAACCTCATTACAAGGGGCTAAGATCATACTGTATTTCCTTCTCAAATTCTGCTCTGTCCCACTGAATAGACACAAGTCCCCAGAATTGGTGAGTAACTAGATTCTTTTGTCCAGGGTCCTAAAAGAATTTGATCGAACATTTTGATGGGGACATGGTAAGAAAGAATGGTTCCACAGGGGATGATGACACTGTGTGGTGGTTTGAAAGAAAATAGCCCGTAAAGGGAGTAGCATTATTAGGAGGTGTGGCTTTGTTGGAGTGGGTGTGGCCTTGTTGGAAAAAGTGTGTCACTGTGGGGCCCGGCTTTGAGGTCTTCTTTGTTCAAGATACATTCAGTGTGGTATGCGGTTTATTTTCTGTTGCCTGCAGCTACTCCAGAACCGTGATTGGCTGCATGCTGCCATGTGTCCCTACATGACAATAATGGATTAAACCTCTGAACCTGTAAGCCAGCCCCAATTAAATGTTTTCCTTTGTAAGAGTTGCTGTGGTCATGGTGTTTCTTCACAGCAATAGAAACCCTAATATACTGTGAGTCAAAGATCACGAACGCTCTTAGCTCAGAACCCTATACGTCTCACGTGGTTCTCATGGTAATCCCAGGAGGTAGGGCCAAGCGCATCCACTTATCGACAGCAAAGCTGACACTAAGAGACTCTGGTCCACATAAACCGCGGCAGCCGTGTCTCGTGAGCATGAAGCTGAGCTCAGCCTCCTCTCCAGGATGCTCTACCGTCCCTTTTCTGGGCAAGTCAGAGATGGTTTGAAAATTAATTACCAGGACTTTATCTTTCTCCCCACCTTGTGAATTTGTGGACCCCCAGTTACCACAGCTAGTCGGTGAGAGCATGAGGGCCACCGAAGGGGAAGCTGGACCAAGTCATCTCCCTGCCGCCAGATCTACCAGCTCTGAGATCCAGTCCGCTTTCCCTACCTTTAACTGTACACGGAGCTAACAAAACTGAAAGCATTAACACTGAATTGGAGCAATGGCTTCCTTCACCTGAGTAGGTCCTACAAGTACTCAGTAACTTTGCTGGAGACGTGAATACAGATACTAAGGCAGCTAATGGGAATAATGTTTCCAGCCAGAGAGAAACTCAGTGGCGTCGATGGTCGGTGAAATACGGTTTGTTCTTCTGGGGAGAAGGAGAGTGAAGAGGTGTTTGAAAGGGAATAAGCCAGACATCAACAAAGGAGTGAGCGGGAGATGCCGGGAATGAGGAGGGAAAGAAATCGAGACAGCGTGACAGGGAGACCCGTATCCCAGGGCAGCCTTGAAAATAATTACAGCTCATAGAAAAATCAATCAGCAAGCTTCTGCTGAACCTTGGGAACACGGAGTGAGGTGAAAGTGGAGGGCCGGGCTCCTCTGCACTACACTATACCGGGGAAGATAAAAATACCATGTTAAACAATTAGAGAACAATTAATGCCAACCTGTCTGCTTCTGACTCAAGTACAACAGGAATCAGAGTGGAGGATGTCTGGGGAGCTGGAACAGTCCAGCAGGCTGTTGTAGCAAAATGTTCCTGGAGCCCAGGGTTCTTGGACATCTGATGTTTGAGGGCAGGGTCTAGTCTTACAGAATCTAGGCTTAAGTGGCACAGCACAACTCACACATTCCTGCCCTTCCAGAAGTTGCGCTTGATTTGTGACACTTTGAATTGTGAGTAAATGAAGGATCTGGGTCCTAGAACCTCTCCGGGTCACTGAAGAAATGGAAGGCAGGAAAAACATGGTTGCAGAATGGTGCCTCAACTACACATACTGTTTGTAGGCAAGGACTATATCTCTATGTCGTTTCTATTAAGACTAGAGTACTTCTAGAGGACCCAGGTTCTCTTTCTAGCACCCACATGATGGCTCACAACCCCCCTGTAGCTCCAGTCCCAGGGGATTCTAATTAGGCAATGTACACACACTTGGTATACATATATATATATATGTATGTATGCAAAACAGCAAAGCACCCATACATAAAAGTAAACAATTGTTTTTGTAAAAAAAAAAAAAAGCGAGCTTATTGAGATTATGACAGTATGCCCAAGACCTTCACAGGTTCAAGCCAGAGAGGACCCCAGCATTGAGAGGGGGGAAGTGAACAGTGGGTCCCAACCCTAACCAAGCAGTTGGTACCTGCTGACAAAGGGAAAATCAGTTTTCTCCAATTGAATGTCACTGGGTATATCAATCATGCTCCAGGTCAAGCCCCATGCCCAGGAGCAGCTGGCCAATACAAAATGAACTCCATGGTTTTGTTGTTGTTGTTTGCTTGTTTTGTTTTGATGAGCATTTTGTTTTGTTTCTGCATTTTTCCTTTTTGATCTTACTGATCTTTTGCTTGCTTGTTTTGAATTTTGGTTTTGTGGGTTTTCCCCATGGGTTTCTTTTTATTTACTAGAATTTTTGGAAAGATAAAGAGTATAAAATTGGGTGGGCAGAGAGGTGGGGGAGAATCTGAGAGGAGTTGGGGGAGGGGAAAATGATCAAAAGATATTGCATAAAGAAATTTAAAAAAAATAAAAAAAAGACAACCATGTTGAAATTGACAGTCTGGGATGATGCTAATATAGTCTACTGGTTTCAAAACACATCATGGCAGAGACTTTTCTTGAATCTAGAACCTGGTTATTTGTGCCATGTTTTGGGTGATCTTTTCCTAAATTGGATGATCTTTTCCCTGAACATTTATCTTTTAAGTCTGCAAATAGATACGTCGACTATATAGTGCTACAGGCCCTAGATATCGGCATCAAAAGTGTTTTTTTTTCTCTAAAATTACTTTCAGGTGGGGAGATTAGCTATGTTCCTTCAGTGTGCTGTGTAATTGCTATCGAGGTATGCTGTGTAGAACAGAAGGAAAGCAGGAGAGAGAGAGAGACCCCCCTAGGCAGTTCAGAAAAGTAGAAGCTGACCTCGAAGAAGAATTGGCAGTGGTTCCTGGAGTGGACTCCATCAGGGTTGGGGTGCTGTCAGTGGGGAAATCTGTGGGCAGGTGGAAAGGGATACTCGAAAGCTGGAAGCGTGAGGATGCAGCCGCATGTCTGAGAGTTGTAAAGCAAAGGCGTGAGTAGCGGAGAAAGTTCTAAAGGAGGAGGGCGAACAATGATGTCAAACAGAGCAGCAGCAGGAACCGCTAAGGATGAGTCTGTAAGCCATCCCAATGGGGCAGACTCTGTCTCTGAAAAGGTTGAGGGGTCATCAAGAGATGTTGAGAGGTACAAGTAACGTGATCAAATGTGCGGATGAAGAAGGAATTGGATGGGTACCGAGGGGCAGAGAAGGATGGCTGAGGCAAGAGACACAGACCATATTTAGGAGGCCATTGTAGGATGCACACTAGAGATCACAAAAGCTGTGTGTGGGAAAGCAAGGATGGGAGAGTCTTGAGGGCTACTGACAAACTCAAGGCAGTAGTAGGCTTTGTGTACCAGTTTGGTGTGAGGTTGGAGGTGGGGAAACCTCCAAAGGTTGGCCACGACAATAGATGACCGGGATGGACTTTTCATGCATGACCAGTGCTAGGTCTCTCTCCACCTCAATCTCCTTCTCATCCGGAACCTGGAACTGTATACTCCAAAATAAACTCCCCTAGGTCTTCAACTCTTCTTGGAACCCTGCCCAGTTGGTTTGAACTGAACTCTGCCCTCACCCAGAGAAGTCTCACCCACTTGGTGTCCTCTGGAGCAAGCTGTTCTCTCACATCCCAGGCACCAGCCAGCAGGGAGCCCCAATTCCAACCAGTGCTTGTGAATACTCACGCAAACACTGCTCCTTTAAGAACCACGTTTTGACTTTCTCCTGGATCAGAATGGTCTGAAAAGCAAGTACCCGTGTGACAGTCACTTCCTGCCCTTCAGTCATTCACACCCATCACCAAGATCCAGAGTTTGTCATCTCTTAATGTGGTTTCATCCCTGAACCTTTACCACACTGTTGGCCTCCTGACCAGTGCCATGTCCTTCCCGTCAGCCTTCTGACCAGTGTCACGCCCTTCCACCCCTCTAGCCTGTTTAACTGCATCGTCTCACCTCTGAGATGATGCCACGAGTTCTCTGGCTGTTGTTGCAGCTGTCCCCACAAAACGCTTACGTGTTGAAGGTTTGATAGAAGCTCTACCGGCTTTGCGGCAGTGATTTTATAAAGAGGGCTGTGATACAATTAGTGGATTAGCTCCCTAGTGGGTTCACAGTCTTATAACATTGCTGGAAGGTGTGAAACTTTCGGAAGTAAGTCCTCATTAGAGGAATTTGGTCGCAAGGAATGTATTCTTGGGGACTGAATATTTTCCCAGGTCTTTCCTCTCTGTTCTCTCTGCTTCCTGACTTCTGGAAGTGAGAAGCCCTGCTCAGCCGTGTGCTCCCTGCCATGATGGTTCTACCTCAATGACCCCAGAACAATGAGACTAATTGACCATGAACTAAAACCTCTAAGCCATGAGCTAAAAAGAATCTTCTGTCCTTACGTTGTTTTTTTTCTTTCTTTTATTGCCCCCAGATCATTTGGTAATACAATGAAATGTCTGACTAGGACAGGTCACCTCCTCTGTTCCACTTCGTTAATCTGTCTGAAGCTTGGAAACTAACATTCACAGTCATCTGAGCTATGCTTGTCACATCTTTTCGACCAGAGTAATGGCTCTGAAATACAAATATAATGATGTCAGTTACTTTTGTACTTATAATATTTTGCTGGCTCTCCAAACTCTTTTACATAATGCACAATTCCCACTGTGATGGACCCCTGTCTATCTTGCCAGATCCCACTTTCTTTATTCTGTCCTGAATTTAATTGTAGCAGGGCCTCCAGACCTTAGAAGGTGCCCAGACTTTAGCACAACTGACGCTGTGATGAAAGCACCCTTAGACCTGGGAACCCAACACATAGGCAGCCACACCTACCAAAAGGAGAACAAAGACCTATTCCATCCAAGCCCATAGTTCTGGGCAAGTCCCTAAGTGTAACAACCTTGCTTTCTGGCTTCTGTAGTTCTGCTTCTGGGAAAATGTTCTTAACCGAGGTGTCTCAATCCAGGGTGTGTGTTTTATGCTTAAAAGCTCACCCTGAGAAAGGTCTAGGAATGCTCTGGGGTCCTGAACAGTCAGTGTAGGCTCCAATAAGCTAGCCAAGGTTTTCCGTTGGCTTGGACCTGTGTCTGAATAGTTTCCTGGGATAAGTACCCCACAGCACTAGCTCCTTCCTTCTGTCACAGTGTAAACTACCCGAGTGGCCACAGCATCCCAGGCCCTTACCCTTTCCTGCACACGCTTCCCCCTGCCTGAAGCCATCTCCTCTTCCTATTTACCTATGTGCATCCTTCAGGATGTATCTGCTGTCCAGCCCAGAACCTTGCTCCTTAGCACACGCTCAGTATATGATACATCTCACCTTCATCCCACTCTGTTCAGTTCTTGAATTAGCTTCTCTTTCCAGATGACCCTTGAGAGTCTCCACTGCTTTGACTTTCCTGTTTTGTTACAGGTTTTGTTTTTATTTACTTTCCTATCCTCTACCCTAGCCTGAGATCTCTTGGGGAGGAGGGTCGTTTCCTTGTACTCTGGACCACGCCAAGACTGGCCCGGCAGCGATCAGAGCCTTGTCTTCTTGATAGGACCATCCTGTTCTTTCAGTCTCCCACTATTGCTCTCTGCTGAGGACTTCTCAAGGACCAGAGACAGCGACTTCTGTCTGCTCTTCACACTTTGGCTCCGAGAGCACTTGTTCTACTAATCAAGCCCCCATGCCTTTTAGTGCTGTGGGAATGAAAGCTGCTAGGCTCCGCTGTTCCCAACGGGCTTCCTCATCAGGGACTCTACAGGACAGTCAGAAGAGACAGCTACGTAATGTGAGTTCTTTGAAGGATCAACCCTAGTGGCTTCCTTGAAATATCCCTTTGACTGCTAACAAAGGGCTCCCCAGGCTCTGGAGGCTGCAGTTCTGCAAACACGGTTACAACCTCTCTGCCATGCCTTTGCTTTTCGCTGCTATGCTGCTCATAAAAATCATCAGATCTAATGATCGTTTACCCTTTTCTTTTCTTATTTGTTTATTTCAAGACAGGGTCTCATTGAACCAAGGCTAACCTTCACCTCCTGATCCTCCTGCCTCTGTCTTCCAAGTGCTGGGCTACTGATTTTTCATTCTCCTGTCAGGACTGGGGGTTACACCTAGGACCCCATACATATAAGGTTAGTGTTCTAGCAATGTGTTCCATTCCTAGTCCCGGGTAGCAAACTGAATACATTAAAATATAGACATCCGCAGGCTGTTCACCTGCCACAAAGCCCTTAGGGCCTCTCACTGCCGAGCCTTTTTTTTTTTAAACCAATCTTTTTTTTGAGACTATATTAGAATACCGGAGATTGGACAGTTTATGAGATTTATTTAGTTCCTAGTTCTAGTAGCTGGAAGTCCAGACGAAGTGACTTCCTCTGGGAAGGGGCTCAGGCTACATTGTAACTTGACATAAAGCAGAGGGATACGGGATGGACTGCGAAGGAGACAGGACACCAGTGGCTGCTTTACTTTATAATGGCTTGTTCACATGGCAACTAACCCAGTCCCAGGAGAACCACGTTAATTCCTCTTAAAGACTCAGCTGCTCCTTAATGCTTCCTCTTAGACCGGCTACAGTATCGAATACATTTCAAAATGAGTTTTAGTGGGGACAAACCACGTCCAGCCCGTGTCACGAGAGGCGTAGCCGTCTACTTTTCTTGGTTGGAGGCCCTACGCACCCGGTTGCAGGCCCCTGTGCGTAGCTTATGTATTCTGCACCAGAGTGGTGCCTCCCCATCTCTGTACCTCTTCATTTGCCCCCAGGACACCTTCTAGGCTTGCCTCTTTCCTCTACAGCTCCGTGGCGCTCCCTTCTTCCGTAAAGAGGATGCTTTCTGGCGCTCCCTTCTTCCGTAAAGAGGATGCTTTCCCCTGTTCTCCTCAGCACGAATGGAAGGAATCACTCCTCTCTGCTTTTCCCAGGTGTTGCTCATGCTACACAAAGAGACTTTATCATTCAGAAAGGATCCTTGCATGCTCCTATGTCAGTCACAGAGGACCTGAGGGGTTACTCCATGAGAACTGACGTATGTAGCTAGTTGTGAGGTGGGGGCACACGTAGACCTATAGACCCCTTTATGTCTACAATGATAAGATAGGTTTCCTTGGGGTTGGCTTAGGTTATGGAGAAACGATCATTGATATTGGAGTCAAACAGACACCAGCTCATCTCTACTGCTTGCATTTAGTTCCTCAACCTCCCTTTCCTTATCTGTGTAACGGGAGTGGAAATACAATCCTGGAGACATTTAACAGAGATGAAGGGCAATGGTAACACATGGTAAACTTGGGCTGGTAGTGGACATTTGGCAGATAATACTGAGAACAACACTAATTCTGTCATTGTTCCTTCCATCTTGTAGCCCTTCAATCTCTGTCCTTGAAATATATCAATAACAGCCAGGCAGTGGTGGTGCATGCCTTTAATCCCAGCACTCGGGAGGCAGAGGCAGAGGCAGAGGCAGAGGCAGAGGCAGAGGCAGAGGCAGAGGCAGAGGCAGAGGCAGAGGCAGAGGCAGAGGCAGAGGCAGAGGCAGAGGCAGAGGCAGAGGCAGAGGCAGAGGCAGAGGCAGAGGCAGAGGCAGAGGGATCTCTGTGAGTGTCGAGGCCAGCCTGAGCTACAAGAGCTAGTTCCAGGACAGGCTCCAAAGCTACAGAGAAATCCTGTCTTGGAAAATCAACACACACACACACACACACACACACACACACACACACCAATAACAACATTTTATGCAAGCTCTATTCTCACCCAGCCTTTTTTTTTTCTTTCAAAACTTTGTATTCTTAATATTGTTCCCATCACTGTTCACTCTGGGGCATTTGACCTTTGAGCTTTCTTTTCAAACCATCATGAGCCTTCAGAGGTGGAAGGTCTTAGAATCACGTGGAATAGTGACTCTATAGCAGGGAATGGAGAGTAGTAATTAGTGCTTTCTCAGGGCCCACATCCCTGCTTAGCTCTGAATGTGCAGTATGCTTCCGGCACCCAGGACGTGGGCACATTGTTTCTATACCACAGATGGGGAGACTGAGTTTAGAGCATTAAATGAACCAGATGGCTAGCAAGTGCCCAACTTAAAGCCCTTGCCCTCAACCCATACCTTGTTCTGTCCCTTGGGGGTTCTCCCTCGCCGATGAACTGCTGTATTCAGGACAGCACTAGACTGGATGGACGGGGTTTACAAAGACTTTCTAGTGACTATTTTGGCATTAAAGCATCATAGACAAATGTTCTTTTTACTAGCCCTATCTAGAAGATTTTTCAGGGACTAGAAGAGCCCAGGTTTCTTCTTCCTTCCCTTTGAAGCACACATACCAGTGTGGATATGTACCCAACAGAGAGCTTCTCCATGCCCCCCAGGAGATGTGCCAGGTCGGGTCTCAGAAACAAAGGATTCTGAAGGAAGGCAGGACTTACCGTGAGGGGGATGCTGTTCGTGGAACGAGCAGTTCCACACTGGGGCTCTGACATGAGCCTTCCTTCAACTCCTGCAGCTGTGGAGGGCATTTAGTACCTGGAATTCTTGCCAAAGAACACACTTGGGGGTTGTCCCAGTTTCCCAGCCACCCTTCTCCAGGGCCCACTGTCAGTTCTAGCTCCTCATAGCCGGCCCCAGCACTGAGCTGTACTGAGCTCATTTGGTTCCTGCTATTTCTTCTCCATGGCCCTGATTTGCTGGGGGCTCCTGCCATTTGCTCCCTCCCCGCCTTTCCTGTTTCTTTCAGCCCTATGACCTCTTTGAGCTGTTCCTGTGTCAGGAGCTCCAGGACTGAGGTCCAGTCTGGGTGGAAGATTTTTCTCTGGCCTCTGCATGAATGCTTTCCCATTTCCAATGAAGAACTATTCTTCAGAGAATATTTCTCTGACCACATTGACTGGTCACCTTCTTGCCCTACTCACTTCTAGACTTTTCAGTTTTATTTTTAATCAAGGCATTTCCAGGTTCTAAAACCTCCATCTTTCTTTCTTAATCTACCAGTCCTTGTGGCACTTGCCCTGCTAGGATGCTAGATTCCTAAGATAGAGTTCCCCTCTGCCAGATGCTCTATCTCCAGCTCCAAAAAGAGTTCCAGGGACACAGTGGCCTCTCCGGACATATTTTAACTAGCCAAATGTGATTCCCATGTCATTCTCCATATAGGTTGAGTACCTGAGCTATGCAATAAGATCAACTGAGTTAAAAATCCAACCAGTGGACAAATGCCTTAGCCTCTCTGTGTCTCACCTTTCCTTCTCTAGAATGCAGAGAGCAAAAACTCGGCCTGCCTTGCAGTGAAGGTCAAGTGAGTCAGTGCATGAAGTGTGCAGAACCCCACAAGAGTATACTATTATTAGGGATGTGTTGCATGGCAGTCAAAGGCCAAACAATCCCAAACAAAAGCGGTTCATGTCAGATAAGCCTAGTGCCACCTCTGTCCCCGTATTGTGTCTCGGGAAGAACTGGCCTCGTTTGTGTCCCTCCAGGGGTCAAACTCAGTTGATAGCAATAGAGACAGTGCCAGGCATTGGCTATTCCCTAAGAATAGAACTGCAAACTGCAAACCAGGCCACCAGTTACTTCTGGACACAAAACAACATCTCCCCAGGAAATCCTGTCTGTCGCTGGCATAATTTCTCTCACTAACTGATTATTTTGGTTCATCAAGACCTCTTTGGGTAGTGAAGGGAAAAGCTTAGGTAAATTCAGTTCACAGGAGTAGTACCGCCCAACAGCCAGGCACAGTTGCCGATGGTTAAAACCTTGCAGTCGTCCGCTGCCAAAAGATAATATTTGATGCTTAGAGGCTTTTGTTAAATCCGCAGAGGGCTTCCCACTGATGGAGCTGTTAGCATCTTTCTTGGGAAAGGTTCATGTGGCTGTTCCCCACACTCCCTGTGCAGTTTTACAGTCCCCCCCCAAACCTTTCCCTTCCTGCCAGAGTTGGAATGAATTCCTCCAACCTGCTCTGCACGCACATTTTGTCTTCGTTTCTCAAGCAGCTTGTGGCTCGATGCCTCTCTGATGTTCATGGGTGCAGTTGTGTGGGGTCATGAATCTTTCTCATGTCTGTGTGCTCAGTCACTTACCACCCCTCACACACGCTGTGCCAGACATTTTGGTCATGTGCTTCTTCAGACTCTGGCTCAGACGCATCTCTCTTCAGTAGGCATCCTTTTCATTCTTAAAACCGATGCCAGGGAGCCAGGCGTGGGGGCTGCACGCCTTTAATCCCAGAACTCAGGAGGCAGAGGTAGGTGGAACTGAGTTTGAGGCCAGTCTGGTCTACAAAGGGAGTTCTAGGACAGTCTGGGCTATTACACAGAGAAACCCTATCTCAAAAAACCAAACCCAACTAAACAAACAAACAAAAAACTAGGCACATTACTTAGTGGGGATTCTGAAATGCTAAAATAAATTAAGAAACTTCACGTTAGAGAACTTTAGCAATGTGATCAAGTCTTTGAATTATCATAGAACCCAGAAATCTGCACACTAGATTTTAGTTATGTCTCAGTTAGGGTCTCTATCATTCCAATGAAACACCATGACCAAAATGCAAGTTGGGGAGGAAAGGGTTTATTCGATTTACACTTTCAAGACACTGTTCATCATTGAAAGAAATCAGGACCGGAACTCAAACAGGGCAGGAACCTAAAGGCTGGAGCTGATGCAGAGGCCATGAAAGGGTGCCACTTACTGGCTTGCTCCTCATGGCTTCCTCAGACTGCTTTCTTATAAAACTTAGGATCTCCAGCCCAGAGAGGTACCACCCCAATGGGCTGGGTCTTCCCCCATTAATCACTAGTTAAGAAAATGCCTTACACCTGGACTTTATGGGTGCATTTCCTCAATTGAGCTTTCTTTTTTTTTTAGATAGCTCTAGTTTGTGTGTCATGGAGTAACACCGGCCTGCACAAGTTATGCCGATCTACCATGTAGCAAGCTTTCTTGCTGGCTATCTTTGGGTTGCCAGATCCCAAATAATGGCATAGAGACTTCTTATTAATTATGAAAGCTTGGCCATTAGCTTAGGGTTGTCCCGCTAGCTCTTATAACTCAAATTAACCTGCTTTTATTAATCTATGTTCCGCCACATGACTGGGTTATCTCTACTCTGGACAGTGTGTCTGACCTCTTCAGTGTTTCCCTGGCATCTTCTCACCTCTCTTCTTCCCAGAGTTCTCTCTATCCCTGGAAATTCCACCTATTCTCTCCTGCCTAGCTATTGGCCATTCAGCTCTTTATTAAACCAATCATGGCGACACATTTTCACACAGTGTAAACAAATATTCCTCAACCCTACCATGAGTGGAAACCCCTGCCCCCAAAGCCTGCCAAGGTTCGGAGTTCAGCAGGGCAATATGTGCAGGTATACTATAGACTTGGTGCTAGGTCATTTGGGAATGGTTTGACCCATTGATATTTTTTTATTAGCCACTGATTGGTTACAACCTATGTTCCTAAGTTAGGCTGTCAGCTTATACACTAATTAAGGCTGCAGTTAGCTCTGAAGGACTAAGTGTGGAGGTAGCCTCAGGCCAAATTTTATTTAACTGAACAATATTAAGAGTGAAACGTAGAAGAGAAATTAAACAGAAATTAGGGATGACAGTAGAGAAGAGAGCTGGCATTCACCATGGCTGTGATGGGACGCTTGCACATTCCAGAGAATAAGGCCTATAGTATCTGGCTGGAGCTCAGAGAAGATACAAAAAGTAGTTCCATCTAAGACTTAAATGTTTGTGCAGGAGCCAGACTGTGCAAGGATTAAGCAGGCCAAAATAAGATATCTCGTCTTTATCCTTCCATAGTGGGAGGTTGTTCAAGGTTCTGAGTCAGGATATGATATAGACACATAGTCTGGGAGGAGAGCCTGGCTGCTGTGTGGGGAATGGAGTAACACACAAGGAAACTAAAGGAAGTACCAGTTGGCAGGTTGGGCTGTATCATGTACTCAGTGATGGTGGGTTTAGTGACAGTGACAACGAGGATAGAGATGGTTGAAGAAAACGTGAATGCAAAAACCAACCAAACTATGTGAGAGATAATTAAAACTCATATGCTGTTTCAAAATTGTTTCTGCTCTTGTTTCTACCATTAGGGGCTTCTGGGACAGCAGCTGAGCCTATACTGTTCCTAAACATGTTACCAGGAAGGATGCAGCAAACAGTGTCTTGTCTTGAGGTGTCTCCACTCATAAGACACACTTGAAATATGACTTCTCAAGGCAAAGCCAACTCTCATGGGCTGAAACAGACAGCCTGTGTGTGTAAGCTGAATGGGGCCCACGGAATCTCTAAGATTCCTGAAGCTGAACTTTCATATGCTCTCCAGATGGTTAAGTACAGCCAATTAATATGGTTGTTTGCTGGGAGGTGAGAAGCCCTTGTCTTAATTGAAAGTAAATATTAATCTGCTCATTTTTGCTGTTGACAGAAGTTTCTGTCCCGCCCAGTCCCACAGCCATTCAGTCTCAAAGAAACACACAGAGGCCTACATTAATTATAAACTGGTGGGCCTTTTATCTCAGGCTTCTTATTAGCTAACTCTTACAAATTAATCCACAATTCTTGTCTGTGTTAGCTACGTGGCTTGGTACCTTTTATCAGTGAGGTATTCTCATCTTATTTTCTCTGGGTCTAGGTGACAACTGCAGATTAAACCTTTCCTCTTTCCAGAATTCTCCTATTCTGATGCCCTGCCTATACTTCCTGCCTGGCTACTGACCAATCAGTGTTTTATTAAACCAATACAAGTGACAAATCTTTGCAGGGTTGTCCCATGCAAATCTTTGCAAAGCATTGTCCCACAGTACTCCCCTTCCCCCCCCCTTTTTTTCTTTTCAGAGCAAGAACTCGGAATCTAATCTCCTTTGTTCAATTTTTTTCCTGACCATTTGTCAGGGACTAGCCCTGACATACATCATTTCTCATACCATAGTGAAGTTATGGGACTAAATGAGGCACAATTCACATGACAGTATCAGGAGGGAGTTTCAGAGATCATTCAAATCCTGAAATCACATACGTTTATTTTCCAAACAGCTTTTGTATCAAGGTAAACTGAGGGGGACAGGTAACACAAACTTCATTAGCATTGTTTCCTAGGTAGCTGGGTAGAGGGGGGAGGGGATGGGGAGATGACTTTGGTCACATATATACCAATTTTTTCGTGTTTGTGCCTATTTTGTCGTGGAGACTGAAAACACCTCTTCCCTAGGTAACCTCCTAATTTACCATAGAAGGAGCTGAACGACATTAGCATATTCTGGCCACTTGTTAGGCTGGTATCAGGTTGTCTCACTATCAAAGGCTAGGTGACCACTTCCTATGTGGAAGGTGCAAATTGTGCCTTGTAGGTTGCTCAGATTCTCTGACTGCGAGACAATGCGGAATATGGGACTTTGGTTCTTGGCCCCTACAAACATTATCCACAACAGCTTGTAACCAACACTCTAAACAAAGACAAACATCCATAATCCATTTTTCTAGGAAGTGAACATTGTTTTCTAAGATACTTTCTGATGATTGGGGGTGCTGATAATCTTATGGGGACCTAAAGAAAATTTAGGATTATGGCCAAGTCCTGTGTGGCATGTTCTGTGAGTCTTGATCATCTCAACCAGCAGTCTTGAGGCTGTTCTGGATGTAGAACTCAGAGGAATCTCCAACAGAGGTCCTCTGAAATGTTGGATCATCTGGGCCATCTGCTCCTTCCTATTAGAGGTTTTTTCAGGGGGTCTTTCTTGATCAAACCTGATTTTTCTTAACCCAGAATGAATCCACAGCCTCTCATTTCCTGTGGAAACAAAAGCAAAACCTCTTCTCCAAAGTAACATATGACTTAATTTGACTTAAAATTTAAAGTCAAGGCATTTTCAAAATATATATGTTAGATTAATCCAGCAGCATTTATAATCAAATGTCTTTTAGCAGCTGTTGCTCCTTTTTCAGCATTCAAACAATTCAAAGACAACACAATAACATACAGTGTTCAGATTCTCTGTGTACTTTCCATCTTTATGTGGCTCTATTTTAAACCCTATTTCTTTTACTTTTATTTTCAATTTTTTTTTGACACAGGGTTTCTCTGTGTATCTTTGGCTGTTGTGGAACTCACTCTGTAGACCAGGCTGTCCTTGAACTCACAGATATCCACCTGCCTCTGCTTCCCAAGTGCTGGGATTAAAGACGTGTACCACCACACCCAACTACTTTCTTTCTTTCTTTTAAGGACTTTATTATTTTTTCTTTTCTCTCCCAAGCCTACATATATTTTTAAACACACTGTAAAATTTTTAGAGATTTTTGTGTGTGTGAATTTTTCTTTACTGGATATCTCTTTTTCTGACCACATGAGTTTTTAATTTGCTTAATTAATTCCTTAGCTTTTTGAGAGTCTAGCTTCATGGTAGAGGTAGTGACAGGAGCTATGTTTATTGCCTCTATGGGGTTTTAAGGTCCCTGCCACCATCAAGAAACAGGCTTTAGTTATCCATGAACACCATTTAAATGTTTGGTGGCAGGGCCTCTCAAAAGAGCTGCAAGATTTTTGTAGTTAAAGCTGAGTGAGGAAGCCTCTCTTAAATGAGATGCACTTGCCTCTAGCAAACAGAGCCCACCTTAGAAAATACTGCTATCAAGAAGCCATACTTAACTCTTTTGTGTGTGTGTGTGTCTAGAATTATTTCCCAAGTTCTCTCAGGTTTTATGTGGATGTAGTTGCCCACATTGGCACCATTTATCTTAGACAGAAAAGGGGAAATGATGTGGGGTGTACTTATGTATATGTGTTGTTATATTGGGTGATGAATAAAGCTGTTTCAGCCAATGGCTTAGCAGAGTAAAGACAGGCAGGAAATCTAAACAGAGATATAGAAAGAAACTAAGCAGAGTGAAGGATATGCCATGTAGCTGCCAAAGAAGACAGACGCTGAACAGAACCTTACCAGTAAGCCACACCTTTGTGCCATTACATAGATTAATAGAAATGGGTTAATTTAAGATATAAGAACTATCTAGAAATATGCATGAATAATTGGCCAAATAGTGTTGTAATTAATATAGTTTCTATGTGATATTTTTTGGGTCTGGGTGGCTGGGAAGCAAAAGAGCAGTCTCCTTCTACAGAATGGCACCCTACTTTGGTAAGCCACCTACTTTGGGTCTGGGTGCTTGTATGCCCACTCAGCATTAGGAGAAAAGTAGCTGAGAGCATGCCTGCTACTCGGCACCCCCACCCAGGAAAGCAGCTGGATTCAGTCTGCTAGGCAGAAAAGCATGGTGGATTCCTGCAGCCATACACAGAGACATTTCCAGACCACACAGCATGCTGCATGGCAGATTTAGCTCAGACTAAAAGGGTTTATGTGCTGCATGGTACTTTTCACAGTTGAGGTGGGGAGCACGGCTCCCACCCAGCAGTCCCAGAGCTGGTGGTAAATGTGCCTCCACCATGTTGGATAGGGTGGAACAAACAGGCAGGGCCTTGGAGTTGGTCCTAGCCAACCCTGCTTAGCATTTAAAAGAAAAAGCACTCCTGCTCAGAAAATAATTACAGGTATGCACACAATAAATACAAATACAGGTAGAAAAGGCCTCTAAATGTGTCATGGTGCTGGATAAATGTACATAGAAGTAAATGGTTAAAAAAGGAAAGTCTTTAAAGAAACAGAGTATAGACAGTCATAGGTTAAAGGAGATAATAAAATAAATATTAAAAAGTAATAGGGTAAAAACAAGCCACGTAAAGATGGAAAATACACAGAAAGTCTGGATTATATATATTATTGTGTTTTCTTTGAATGTTTTGACTGGGAATGAGCTAAGTACAGAGAGACATTTCATTGTACAGGCTACTGAGCTAAACCAACATATATACTTTAAAGGTATCTTGACTTCAAAATTTGGGTCTAAGAATGTGTTGCTTTGGAAAAGAGGTTCTGCTTTTGTTTCCACAGAGGATGAGAACCTGTGGATTCCTTCCAGACTAATGTGGTTTAATCAATCAAGACCCCCCTGAAAGGTCTCCAGGAATCCCAAAATTACTTTGCCCAACAAAAAGCAGGAAGCACTTTGGCGAGAACAATGCCCAATTTCCCTAAATATTGTTTATAAATGTTTGTTTACATTTAAAGAGGTATATGATATAGAGATGAATACTTTGCATTGGTATGGATCTTGGTTAATTTATACAAATTTAAGGTCAACTTTGTTATATGCATATTTCTGCTCTTGATTAAGGTATTGTGTTTGTGCAACTCATTTAAAAACGCAATGTATAATTAAGAAATAAGGGTTAATAGTCAAGCTTGTAGTCATGTTGTTAGATTTTCTAGATGTACAGAGATATACTTCAAATAGATAGATATTCTTCACAACTTTGGAAGACTAGCAGAATGTGGCATTTAAAATGTTTCAAGAACTTAGGACTTTTCATAACAATGAGACACATCTGCTCCTGGTAGCACCAATCTATTTCAAGAGGAAGATGGCCTCCTTATCTACCTTATGGAGGTTTTTGGCCATTTGGGCAAGAAATTGCTCTTGCCTGGACTGTTTGATGTTATGCTGTATAAAGTGGTCATGCATGACACACAGAAAAATGACTGCTGAAGTTGCTAAGAGAAGATGAAACAGTTCTTTGGGGTTCTTGCTTCATAAAAGAGTGTGCCAGAAATTCTGCAGGACACCAAAGAAAGTAACTGACAAACTGCCACTATAGGTGGAACTGTCTTTGAAATTTCCTGCTTCATGGAAAAGTCCACTGGATACTATGGGCCTGCAGGCTAAAGATGGATGCCCTAATGTTACAGAAGAACTTTGGGTGACTGTCCAGGCAGCAAGATGTTTCTGTCAATTCTAGAGTTTTAGAAGTTGCTTACAATGTACTTCCTGTTTACTTTGCTAATAATGTATCCTTCTGGAGTCTTTGATAGAGTTTAAGAAAGATAGTTGTAATTATAAAAGATATATTAGATATAAAACTAGAGTCACAAAGATAGGATAGATGAAAGCGTATTTTTCATAATTTGCTAAATGTAAATGGACTAAATAATGTAGCTGTAACTCTTGCTTGATAACTGCTTTGTTGTATGTAATCTTGCTGTGTAAAAGTTAAAACATTTCTTTTATTTAGACAGAAAAGGAGAGGTGATGTGGGATTCCCCTCTGTATGCTGTAAATATGTTTTATTACCATTGGTTAATAAAGAAGCTGCTTTGGGCCTGTGGCAGCGCAGAATAGAGCAAGGCAAGAATTCCAAACAGAAGTAGAGGAGAAAAGAAAAAGGTGTCAGGAAGACGCTATGTCATTGCTGAAGGAGACAGACACACCAGAACCTTACCAGTAAACCACAAGCCTTGTGGTTAAAATATAAAATAATAGGAATGGGTTAATTTAAGATGTAAGAGTTAGCTAAAAAGTATGCCTAAGCTATTGGCATATTTTTTAATATGAATAAGAAGCTTGAGCTAATAAGCCTATCAGTTTATAATTATTGTAGACCTATGTGTGTTTCTTTGGGACTATATGGTTGCAGGACTGAGTGGGACAGAAACATCTGACATTTTGCTAGTGTAATCATTCACCTATTCGTGAGATTTTTATTGAGAAAAAATTATATTCAGAGTGTCTGTGTTGCACGATGTACATGATGACAGTAGGCGTAAGGTAAGGTTTAAGCCATATTTGAAGGCTAAAAAAAAGTACATTTGAAATACAGTGTATCACATAGATTTCCTTTTTTAAATTATAGTAAAATATAGGTAAGGAATGTAGCTCAGTTGGTGGAGTGTTTACCTAGCATTCACAAATCTCCAGGTTTGATTTCCACATCACAGAAACTGGGCAGGATGATTCATTCCCACCATTCACAGCCATTTTCATCCACATATTGAGTACGAGGACAACCTAGGCTACACGAGACCCTGTCTCAAAAAGATTATGGTTAAAAAAATACATAATGCATATGTGCAGTGTATATTACACAAACTATTCCACTTTAATGCCATTCTGTGGCATTAAGTGCAACCACATTGCTGGGTGGCATTGTCACCCATTGCCACAACATTTCCATATTCCCAGCTTTCCCTCTCCTCCAGCTCCTGACGACCACCAGATCCTCTCATTGACTGTGTGATTACAGCTACTCTAGGCACCTCATGTAAGGGGAACCATGTGATATTATTGCCTCTGTGACAGATTCACGTCCCTTTGGGGATGTCTTCAAGGTTTTTCTCTGCTTTATCATGTGTTAGAATCACCTTGCCTATTAAGGCTAATAATGTGTGTGTGTGTGTGTGTGTGTGTGTGTGTGTGTGTGTATACATATATATATGTGTGTATATATATACTGTATGCTAGATTTTATTTGTTCATTCATCTGTAAATGGACAGGTAGCTTGAATCTTTCTTTTGGCTCTTGACACAGCCTAGAGTCATCTGGGAAGAGGAACCTTAATTGAGAAAATGCCTCCATCCGATTAGCCTGTAGGCAAATCTGTGAGGGCATTTTCTTGGTTAAAGGTTGATGTGGGAGGGCCCAGATGCTGTGGGTGGTGCTATACCTGAACAGGTGGTCCTGAGGTGGTAAGAAAGCAGCTGAGTAAACTGTGAGGAACAAGCCAGTGAGACTCTCTCTTCCACAGCTTTTGTTTCAGTTTCTGACTCTAGGTTCCTGCTATGAGTTCCTGACCTGACTCCCCTGCACAGTGGATTGTGACGTAGAAGTATAAGCCAAAATAAACCCTTTCTTCCATCAGTTGCATTTGCTCATGGAGTTTATGACAGCATCAAGCAGCAAACCAGGGCTCTGGTCTGGAACTAGAAGTAGAATTGCGGGAGCACACACTAACACCTGGAGGAATGAACATATTGTTTGCTGTAATGGTGTCAGCATTACGCCACAGGTTTCTAGTTTTTCCATTTCCTTGCTAATACATGTTACTTCATAGATTCTTTTTTGTGGGTGAGTCCTGTAGTTGAAACAGGGTTTTCTGTAACCCACGGTGACCTCAAACACTATAGTCCTGAAGATGGCTTTTTACTTCTGATATGCCTCTCTTTTTAACCTCTCAAGTACTGGGATGTTTTGTTTTCTGATAATAACCATACTAGCATGTGTATTGCGGTACCTCATTGAAGCTCTGACTTGCATTTTCCTAAATACTAGAGGCAATATCTTTTCAGGTGCATGTGTGCTATTTGCATGTTTTCCTTGAATCTGGTTGTTGTTGTGTGGTTTGTATTCCCCTTAAATGCATCCACACAAACTGTCTTAGTCTGTTCAGGCTGCGATAACAATATGCCACAAACTGGGTCACTTTCAAACAATAGAAATTTATTTCTCACAGGGCCGGAGGTTGATGTATCTAGTCAGATTTATTGTCTATTGTCTGGTTTGTAGATGGTGACTTGTTGGGTCCTTCCATGGCACAGATAGCAGGAGCTCTTTTGGCTTCTTTTATAAGGGTGCCAATTCCATCGGGAGCCTTTGCCTCATAATTTTGTCACTACCAGCTCTGCTTTGGATATGACTTGAATGCATCTTCTAAGAGTCCATACTCTGAAAGCTTGTCCTTTAATGTGGTAAGCCTTGGAAGAGGTGGGTTTTGCTGGAATGTTGCTGTTGGAAGAGATGGAGGCATTCCTCATGAGACCCAGAATTGGGTCTCTCAATTGGGTGATTGTATCAGTCATATTTCTCTAGAGGAATATGAACAATATAATGCATATAATGGAAAGAAGAAATTTATTAGATTGGCTCACATGATCAGGGCCCCAAGAGTCCCATAATGGCCATCCTTAGGCTGGAGAGTGGAGAAAACTAGAAACTGCTGAGCCTAAGAAGCCAAAAGCCCCAGAAGAGGAGGGGCCAATGGTACAGCCTGTCTGCAGTATGGGCTGATATGGGGAAGAGGCTGGTACCTGACCATCTGCCATGACATCCCTAGCAGAGCTGACATGATGCTTATGCAGATTCCACTTGAGCCTCCATGACTGTCAGCTACATAGTCTGTTTTAAAACATGTGACTTAACGTCAGCATTTTCTTAAAACAATGGACAGCAAACCCACCTACTTCCACCACACACACCTACTGCACAAAAGCTTCAGGCTGGAGGCTAGGTTTTACATTGAATTTGGGGTGACATACCCACAGATTCATGATACAATGGAAGTCAAACTGGCTTGTGCCGCAATGATTCGGTTTAAGCGTCTGCATTGGCTACAGCTTGCAGTTCCAGCATCCGGCAACACTTCACTTCATATAACAGGAATGTTCTGATGGGTTGAGCAGCAGAATACAGCCTCAGAGACAGAGAAAGGCAGAAACAGAACAGAAAGCAGATTAGTCATTTCAAAGTTACTTTCCCTGTAAAGCAGGAACAGGGAAGAGAAAAGAAGAAGCGAAACCGTGGAGTGATTAGATTTGTAAGGATTAAAGGATGGGTTCTCATTTCATGCCAATGGATGCTGACTGCCTTGGGAGTTTTGGTTGATTTCTTCTTCTCGAGCTCAGATAAGAACATTGGTTAGGTCCGAAGACATGGAATGTTGAAATGGCTGACTCCAGTTTAGTTTTTGGCTTATCTTACTCTGAAACAATGGTCTTTTGTAATTTCTATTTAACATAAGTAGCTCTTTTATTTAACGTAATATACTCAGAACTAAAGTTTTATGGGGAGTAAAGACATTGGGAAAGGGGGTGGGGCCTGGGAGTGTGGGGTGTGTGTAGGAGTGTCCCTTATTGCCCATAGTGTAACAGATCTTAGCATAAGTGACAACATGTTAGAGCGACCATTCTGACCTTAAAACCCAGCATGTAGGCACCAACACTTGCCAAAACGGGAACAAAGGCCAAAGACCTGGGTCATGGTTCCAGGATCCAGGGAAATCTCTTGATTTTTGGCTTCTGTAATGCTGCTTCTAGCTAAAGGGTGCCAACCAGGAGGTGGTGCTTGTTGTTAAAGACAAAGAACTGTGAGGAATGAGACCGTGATATGGGCAAGTTCCCCGTGTAGCCGTTGGTCGGCGATAAAGACTTTTCGGATTTAAGAATGTCCATGTATGTTCTCTAGTGGACTTACACCATAACAAAAGACCAGTGCTGGTATTACACCTGGGGAATCTGAGGTCACTTGGGAGTTTTGTACTTTCTGGGAGACAGACATAAACAGGATGAGAGATATAATGAGGTAAGCCTTGTGTTCTCTAAGTATATGTGGCCGCAAGTCTGTGAGTATTGGAAGGAAGAGAGGGTCTTTCTAGAAGAAGGCAGAATTCTGAGGGACACCAGGTCAGGGTGGTTTTATGTAGACCTAGGTAAGGCTTCCTACTTTTTTTTTTTTTTTTTTTTTTAAATCAGGAGAAGCCTGAAAAAATGCAGAGGCTAGCTTTATTCAGGGTCAACTTAACCCAAGAAGAAAGTTCCAGCAGCCCAAATCTCAAGCCAATCACTAAGCTCCAGACAAACAGAACTTTCTGTGAACAGTTCTGAGTCACAGTCCCACAGGGTCAGCCTCACCCAAATTACACAGAGAAAAGGGGGACGGCTTCCAGGAAGAAAAAGAAATTCTTGTATTCAGAAGACGGAATATGTGTGCTGGAAACTCGGAAGAGTAGAAAGCCTCGAGACCCAGTTCTAAACACCGAAGCTGTTCCGTCTTTGAGAAGTTACACCACACATTCACTGATTCTGCTTCTTCACTAAGTTGAAAACTCCACAGGAAGTGGACAATGCAGCCACGGCCACACAGCAGCTGTGTGCATGGCTTCCCAGTGCCTTCATGAATGAGGAGGCTCGTGCAGGTGAGAAAGTAGGCAGAGCTCGTTCTAATTCAAGAGCTCAGTCTCACTCAACAGGGCAGCAATGCCATAGCAAATTGTTGACCTTCAGAGAAGCCCACTGGGGCAAATGAGCCAGATGTTTCCAATAGAAACTGGAAATCTGGAATTTTATATGCATCTCTCCCCACTTCTTTTTTTCTATTTTTAAAACTCTTTTTAATTTATTCTTTGCTTCTTTCACCTCATGCATCTCGATCCCTTTCGTCTCTCCCTCCTTTGGTATTCACCCTCTGCCATTGCACCCTCCCGACAAAATAAAGTGAAATAAGATTTAAGAGGGGAAAAAAAAAAAAAGGAAAAAAATTTCCTCATAGAAGCTGTAGAAGGACACAGCGAGTCACACAGTAAGTTCTTTTGTTCATAAATCTTTACTTGTCAGTGTTCATTGCAAAGAGTTATTGGTTTGATTTGAGGCCTCTGGTTTCTGCTACACTGTTGATACTGGGCCCTCTGATATGGGGGGTCCTTTATGCTGTGAATATGTGTTGCTTTTGTTGGTTGATGAATAAAACTTCTTTGGCCTGTGGCAGGGCAGAATATAGCGAGGTGGGAAATCCAAGCAGAGATACAGGGTGAAAGAAGGCGGGGTCGAGAGAGATGTCAGGGAGCCTCCAGAGCAGCGAGATGCACTAGAGAACAGGAAATGCTCCTAATCCACGTGGTGCTACACACGTGAGGCTTGAGGCTTGAACTCAAACTATTAGGCTTGGTAGCAGGCCCCTTTACCCACTAAGCCAATTTACCAGCCCGTGAATTTTTTTTAACACTGGAAACTGCTTCAATTTTTAAAACTAAACCAACTAACCAAACACAAAAAACATTGTGTGAACCAAGAAAAGCACATATATGGTCCATTTTCTTTCTTTTTTTTTTTAAAAAGTGGTTTTATTTTTTTAAATTAATTAATTAATTAAAGATTTCTGTCTCTTCCCCACCACCGCCTCCCCTTTCTCTCCCCCTCCCCCAATCAAATCCCCCTCCCTTGTCAGCCCAAAGAGCAATCCTGTGGGAAGTCCAAGGACCACCCACCTCCATCCAGGTCTAGTAAGGTGAGCATCCAAACTGCCTAGGCTCATATATGGTCCATTTTCATCCTGTGAACTCATCTACCAGCTGGAGCCTTGGATTCAAAGCTCCTTCTAAGAATTTGAGCCTAGAGGTCTTGTTGGCCCCCCTCTCTTAGCTCTTCTTTACGTCTCCTTTCTTATCCCTTCTTCACACTGGAACTGGATGGCTGTGGTTACTGTAGGGTGAGGGAGTTGGATCTACCCTCAGCTGTGCGGAGCTGGCCAACTTGCTGCAATCATTAGGACGTTTCTCCACCTTTGTAAATGAGGGGTGAGGAACTCCATGGTCTATTAATATCCCACCAGCACTGTCGTTTTACGCTCTAGAACATTAAGACTTCAACCCTGGGTATAGAAGCACTTGCCTGTAATCCCAGGTCTAGGGAGGCTGAAGCAGAGGTTAGCAAGTATGAGGCCAGCCTAGGCTGCACAGTTAGACTCTGCCTCAAAAGCAAACCACCTTCCAGAGACATAGAACAGGAAGATGAGAGTCTTTGTTAAAGGATGGAAAATTTATTCCCAGCTGGTTGACCATGGAGTGCTTCAACTAAGAAATGGCCCTGAGGAAAGTATGCTGCTTGCAAGGGTAGAGATTTTGAAGGGAGTAGGGAAAATAGAAATGGAAAATTTAAATATAATTATCATATTTTGAAAAATTACCATGTTTTTGGCACCATGCTATTTTCCTTATACATATTATTTTCCTCCGTTCTCACAATTCTGAAATATAAAGCCTTACCCCGATTTCACAGTACAGAAACATTTATAGAAAGATGAAATTTCTTCTTGAATTTCATCCAATTTGTTTGTGAAAGAATCGCGATGCCAACCTAGACATTCTAATTCCAGAGCTCAGGCTCTTACCACAGAGTGGAGGGAACAGGAGGAGGAAGAGAAGGAGGTGGGGGGGCATCAGCTACTTTACAGGTGCTAGATTTGTCTGTTGGTGCATTTTCCATTCCTTGGGTAATGTGCTAGGCAATTTGAGAAACATAAAATGAATGCCAACAGGGGTTTTAATTTGGGGAGATAATCTACTGGAAAAAAACCAGACATATTTAGAAATCGTTGTGGCCAATTGCTTCTCAAGAGATATACAAGAGCCAACAAACCCTTTGAGATGTGGTTGTGACATCTCATCAAGAGGCAGAGTTTTCTCCTTCTCTGGACTCCAGGTTTGTTTTGTGAGTTGCTTTGGTCAACAGAGAGTGGTAGACATGATATTATGTGACCTTTGGGTCTAATCCTTTAAGAGGTTTGTTGTCATTTTTTTTATAACAGGGGATCATGTAGCTAGGCTGTCCTTGAACTCCCTCTATATTCATCCGAGTGTATCTTGAAATCCTGGTTTCCCTGCCTCCACTTCCTAAGTAAGAGGTCTTTTCATTATTTTTCTTCTCTTTTAGAAGCTGACCACATTGACACAGACATCAACTTGAGCCAAACTCAGGCTAGTCCAGCCTCTACAGTTGGGGCACATAAGAGTTGGACCTGATCACCATTGGTCACCAGGAAAAAAAAAAAACTGTCGTTGAAGATACATGCCTGAATTGCAGGATATTGAGCTTCCCAAATGTAAGTTTTTGTTTAAATAATCAATATTTATGTCCCCTATTATTACTCTGCCTTGTTAGTAAACATATAGTTTTTCAGAAGGCAAGAATCAGATATCTTGGAGGAGAGAACTGCCGAGAATAAGTAAGAGGGGTCGATGTGGGAACCAGGGATCATGCCAAACTTCAACAATTCCCCTTTAGCAAATATCTTGAAAGGTATTTTGTCTGCTGGGAGCAAGGCCCTGCCCCTCTTGCTGCGTGGAGAAGCTTTACTTGCTCTTGATTTCTTTGCTGGTTCTTGCCCCTCATCTACTTGCTACTCTGGTTCTGATATTTGCTTTACCTCTCTCTGGGTCTACGGTACTTGGGGATAAGGAGCACTAAGTTTCAAGCCAGTCAGGCATGAGTTGGTGTTCCAGTGACATTTCTGACTTGTTTTATGACACTGGACCTCTGGGACCTCTGAGCCTGGATGTTTTCATCTAGTAAAACAATGGCATCATTGCCTATCCCATGGGGTTTCTGGTGCCTCATTCACTCTACATAGACGCTACAACTTGTTGGCCTCAATAAATGCTAAGTCCCATGTCCCATGTAATAGGGACCATGGTTTTTCTGTTCTCTGTATCCCTAGATCTGTCAGTTAATAATTAACCATAAACACACAATAATCGAGTCTAGTTGTGTTCTCCAAGTCCACTTTAGCCTGTATTTGGATGAGTGATTTTTGATACCCTTGGTTTTTTGTTTTTTGTTTTTGTTTATTAAAACAAAAGATTTTCAGGGAAGGTGAATTCTGAGTTAGTTTTTGAAAGATAAAATAGAGACAGTCTAAGCTGTAGAACGTTCGGAATAGGACAGAATTGCTGTGTTATGTAGACTAGCCGGAAAACAGTGGCAATTCCTACTCTAGGAAGCCATTGATATTTCACACAGAAGAATGACATCATAAGTTCTGATCTTTCCTGACTTATTGGTGACAGGGGAGGTGTGCGCTGAACAAAGGGAGAGACTTGGGACAGAAGGAAGAGTAGGAAGCTATTGTAATAATTTGAGTGAGAGAAGGTAAGAACTCGATCAGGATAAGGGTGCTCAGGCTGCAAAGATGTCAGAACTGGGAGACAATTGTAAAGCAGGAGAGGCAGGGCTCAGTGGCTTCTCGATGCTGGGATGACAAAGAGGAAAGACCCAAAGATAGTATCACGGGCTGAGATGTGCCACAGGTTTGGGGTTGTTAGGATAAGGGGACTTTATGATAGCCGTGGAGTCAATGCTTAAAATTCCACTTTTCCTGTATTCAGCAGTTTCCGGGCTCAGAAGAAAGATTAATATGAAAGCTACTGGTTCTGCAGAATTCACACCAATAGGTCCTGACCCCAGAGAAACCACAGCATGGAAGGTGCTGAACAAGTCTTTGCAAAATGATCTCCCTCTCCCCGAAGCAGGAAGACAAGAGAGAGCCTAAAACTGCCTCACAGCTTCACTGGGGGTGGCTGCTCTCAGGGGTGCTGAAGGGCTGTGATGATTTCCCAGAATGAGTCAGAGCTCCCTGCATAATCTACCTCCCCTGAGGACTTGGACATGTTCTCTGCTGACAGCCCACCTCTTCCTCCACCTCCTCTCTCCTTCCACAAATCTAGATCAGACCCAGGGATCTAGGGCACTGCTTGATTTTTAAGAATGACATCTTTTTCTTCTATTTAACCTCTCTCTGTTTCATCAACCATTCAATCCCACCCCAGGCCACTCAGTCAACCAACCAACTTTTCATAAGCACTTTCACTATTTATTCAACAATTATTTTTGAAATATCGACTATCTGCTAGACACGCTGAAGTATACAAGCAAATAAAGTGATTTTTTCCCCCAACGGTGATTTGTATTTTCCTAGGAGCAGAACATCCGCACATGCGTTTATTAAAATTAAGAACACAGGACAAATGATCAATATATTTGGGGGGAGTTCAGGAAATGAAAGGATGCTCTGTTAGATTCTGGGGACTAAAAATGTTCAGGAAAAATAATAGTTTCAGGTTCCAATAACACAGGAGGCACCATTAAAGAGGACATATTTAAACTAGGCTTTTGAAGATAAAGAGAATTTGGTGCTCAACTGAAGAGATGCCTCAGTGGATGATGTGGGATTCCTCTCTATATGCTGTGAATATCATTGGTTAATAAAGGACTGCTTTGACCTGTAGCAGGGCAGAACTAAGCTAGGCAGGGAAAACTAAACTGAATGCTGGGAGAAAGAAGGCAGAGTCAGGGGAGAAGTCATAAAGCTGCTGCTGGAGACAGACATGCTGGAGCTTTGCTGGTAGGCCATGAGCCTCGTGGTAAAATATAAAATAATGGAAATGTGTAAAATTAAGATGTACAAGCTAGCCAATAATAAGTTAGAGCTAACAGGCCAAACAGTAATTTAATTAATACAGTTTCTGTGTGGTTATTTCAGGAGCCTGGGTGGCCGGGAAATGAACAAGTGGCCTCCTACAAAAAGTGGACAAAGTGCTTGTTGTATAAGCATGAAGACTGGAGTTCAAATCCCAGGCACTCACATATAAAAACCTGGGTATGGCTGAATGTGCCTGCAACCCAACCTTGAGAGGCAGAGACAGGTGTATTCTGGGAGCTCAGTGGACAGCCAGTCTGACCAAAAAGATGAGTTTCTAGCTCAGCAACAAACTCTCTCAAGGCAATAAAGTAGAGAGCATACTCCTCTGGTCTCCTCACGTGGACCCCCATACAGAGACAGGGAGAGAAGGAGGAGGAGTAAGAGGAGGAGCATGGGGAAGGGAAGAGAAAGAGAAAGATCTTTCTAAGGGGACCAGCATGATAGTGTACACAGAGCTGATAATGAATGGACGTTGTATGTCTGAGAAATATGGTTAAAACCAGGCAGTTCAAGAGATGGGTGTGTGAGTGGAACACAAAACGTAGTTGAATGAATTTATTAGGTGAGGAAAAGTCTATACAAACACATCAGGCAAATGTAGATGTGATTCTGTAGCAACGAGGAAGCTATTGAGAGCATGTGCCTGGAAGGAACCTTTTCAGAGCAGTACAGAGTTTATCTCAAATGTGGGACATGGCTGTACCTTCTCCCTGATCCTTCTCAGGGCAGCTCCAGAGTGTGGACTATGTGGTAGTTTGAGTGTATTAGACTTTCATCATCTCATAGGAAGTGGTACTCTCAGGAGGTGTGACTTTGTTGGAGTGGGTAAGGTCTTGATGGAGGAAGTGAGTCACTGTGGGGGCGGGCTTTGAGGTTTCATATGCTCAGGATACCATCTAATGTCTGAGTCAACTTCCTGTTGCTTGTATGATGCAGTACTCTCAGCTACTCCAGCACCACATCTGCCTGCACGCTGCCTTGCTTTCCATCATGATGACAATGGATGGAACCTCTGAACTGTAAGCAAGACACCCCTAGTTAAAAGTTTTCCTGGAGGAGTTGTCATGGTCATGGTGTTTCATTACAGCAATAGAAACCTTAACTACAGATTGTCTTCTGTGACAGAGTGAGACTATAGGACGAAAATCTAATGCATTCAGAGAGAGCATCTGAGACAGTAGGTGCTTACATCAGACTAATGGGTAGAAGTTGAAGGACTTAGGACTTGAGGAACAAAACTTAATATTTATAGGATTTAGAGGGCTTAGTTTGCTTCCGGATTGGCAGAACTAGTACCAACCACATCAGGAGACCCATTTTAGCTTTCTATACATCAGAACCATCTTCAGGATACAGTGAACTGTCCATCACCTAGCATATGTGTTATGACAATGGCACCAAAAGTAGCTGGGCCACCCACCAGATTCACTCCAGTTTGAAATATTTCAAACATGATTGCCTCAATTCAAGTTTATGCTCCCAAGCAGTAGACATATGAAGAACCAACCACACCAGGTGTTTATCACCACTGCTAATCTCAGACCTAATTTATATCTAGAGGACAATTTCTGCTTCCCTAGCACAGGGTGCTACTAAAATCCAGGGTGCTGGCTCGAGTCACAGGGTGGATGTGCTGAGCACAGACCCCATAATGAAAAGGAGAGACTGGTTAGCAAAGAGGGCTTTGCCCATTTTGTTCTGTTCTTGGACAGACAGCACATTTTTATCACCAAAGGGGAGAGGGAGAGAAGACAGGAAGAAAGGAAATTTATAATGTGGTTCTAAGTGGTTTTATCACATATTTGATTAGCTCTCTGGGGGAAAGATAAAAGCGTAATCAGATCAATTAAAAAGGCGCACACACAGAAAGAAGCCTTGCTTAACTAATAATTACAAAGTGTATCTGAGATGGAAAGTCTCCTCTCGGCCATGAGTGGGGCCATAAGTACTGTTATTATGGGGAAACTCAACGTTATTACTGAGTCCATAATGGTAACAGAACTATGATTTGCAAAGCACTCCACATTTCCAGCCATGAAATTCTTGGGAATTTAATTCACCAACCGTCTACTCTCCCCACATAGCCATTCTACAAGCACGCAGGCCTTTCTGTAAATGCAGCAAGGGACTCATGGGGGAGAAACGTCTTCCAATCACCCCGCTGATGAGTAGTGCACACTCTCTCATCATCCCTTTATTTCTTAGACCTCCACAGTGGAACTTAAATTTCATTCCCAAAGATCCTACATATGTTTTAATCACTAAATCTGGTGGGTTTTTTTTATGTCATTTTTTTTCTCTCCCTCTGGAATATACCACACCACTATTTTGTTGAGATTTTATGGTTTTTAATTTGGCTTTTTGATTACTATAGCCTCCTACTTATTTGGTTTATTTTTGCACAAAAATCTTTTATTTTTTCTTTGACAATTCAATGTATGTAAACAATACATCTTTACAGGGGTCTCTGTGAAGTTCATGGCCAGCAGAGTAATGATACTCGGGAAGCAAGAAGGCAGTTAGTCCAGCATGATGAAGTAGGTGGTGTTGGTTCAAACTTTGGGAGTTTGACCCTAAGTGATTATTTCAGGAATATTCAAGTGTAGCACAAGTTGGAGAAAGCTTTCCTGTGATAATTAACTCAATCTAGTGTGCATAGTAAAACATGTAAATCTCCTTGAGAGCTAAGTAAGCAAAATAAAGCCCAGGTGTGACGACACTGGAACTCTCTATAAAGTACATGCAGCAGATTCCATAAAGAAGGGTCTATAGATTGACTGAGAAAAACAAGCTTATGATAAGGGCTTGGGAGAGAATCCAGTGTGGTCTCCAGCCACACAGATAGCATAAAGGTCACTGAGCTAGACTACATACCCACTTCCAGCCTGAAGGAACACCCTGTGTGTTAACGTTCCAGGTTCTCCCAGTGCTTGCCTGTGAGCACACGGACTTCTGTGCCTCCTACACATCTTGATTATATGCACCCCAACTCCTCTTACTCCTCCCAGACCCCTAATTCCTTCCTCCCATTTCCCTAGGCACCCGAATGCTCTTCTTCCCACTTCACGTCCTCTGTTGTTGTTGTTGTTGTTGTTAAAAACCCACTGAATCCCCTTAGTGCTGCCTGTTGGAATGCTGATTGATCTTGTTGAGTAGATCTTGTACAGGTAAGCATTGCTATAGTGAGTTCATGGGTGTGATAGCCACACAGTGTGTGGTGGTTTGAATGAGAATGGGTCCCGTAAGATTAAATGTTTGAACACTTGTTTCCTACTTGGAAGAACTATTTGGGAAGGATTAGGAGGTGTAGCTTTGTTGGGGGAGGTGGTCACTGGGGCTGAGCCTTGAGGTTTTAAAGACATGTGCTAGGGCTGGAGAGATGCCTCAAAGGTTAAGAGCACAGGCTGCTCTTCCAGAGGTCCTGAGTTCAATTCCCAGCAACCACATGGTGGCTCACAACCATCTGTACTGAGATCTGGCGCCCTCCTCTGGCGTTTGGGCATACATTGAGGCAGAATGTTGTATACATAATAAATAAATAAATCTTTACAAAAAAAAAAAAAAAGACGTGTGCCATTCCCAGTTGACTCTCTGCCTCATGCTTGTGGAGCAAGGTGTAAGCTCTCAGTTTAACTCTTCAGAGCCATGCCTGCCTGCCTGCTGCTTCTTGACATGATGGCCATGGGCTCACCCTCTGAAACTTTCAATCTGAATCCACTCTTTCTTCTGTAAATTGTCCTGGTCAGAGAATCTCTTCAGAGCAATGGGAAAGTCACTAAGACACCCTGTCAGAAAGCCAGCATGTCACAGCACTCTTCCGCATCCTCCGACTCTTGCATTCTCTCCACTCCTCTCCCACGATGCTGCCCGATTCTGTAGGGTAGGAGTGGATATAGATGGACCATTTAGACCTGAGTACTCAATAGACAGCCGTTCTCAGCACTTTGACCAGTTAGGATTCTTGGTGTTAGCAGGTAGTAACTGCAACGAGAAGCTTCTCTGGCCAGGTGGAGGGCTGTGTTAATCAACAGGTATAAGTATTTAGAAGGCACTTTGACAACATATCTTTCAGCAGAACAGCAATAGTATGTTCCAGTTTAGGGCTAAGTCTTTTAACTAGGTTTATAGTACCAGCCTTCAATTCCTTTCCATGAAACAGGCCTTAAACCTAATACCAAAACAATTGGTTATTGATATAATGTTCTTGCCAATATTGTCCAGTGGATACAGCTTGCTCGGCAGGTCAGTACTGCAACATGCTGAGCTGGGTTTCCTCTCCCAGCAGCCTGCACAGCACCTTCTCGGACTATGAAAGTTCCCCACCCCCCCTGTTTCCCCCATTCCCCTGATTCTCCTTGAGTTCTCTAGTGACTTCCCTTCTCTGTTATTATAGGGATTAGTTCCCGCTAGGATTCTCTGGTCTTTGTCCATTTTTGGTCTCACTCACCACATATAACTTGAACTAGCAATTCAGTGTAGATGGTTCCCTGGAGAAAAGAGCATCTGTTTTATTTATTTCTGGATATTTCACACTCAGTCACATGACACGTGTATGGTTGGCGATCCAAGATTTGATGACTTCCCATGCCTGTATGCCCAGGACCAATCTATGTTTTTTTTTCAGCTCTCCAATTCTTGCTGCTCATTTCAACCTGGATCTTTCCAACCCCCAGATTGCTAACATCGATTTAATCATCTTTAATAAGTTCTCTTGTCAGAAAGCTGCACTCCTGCAATTACCTTCCAGCCGGGAGAGAAATCACTTGTCTCCGTTCTCTGACTTCCTTATTTCTCTCCTACCCCGAGACTTACATCCACATTGGACTTGCTTGACCCTCCAGCTATCATACTGGTTCTACAGACTTTTCTCTAATTCTTTTTCCTCGTTTTAATATCTTTTGTATTGTTTGTTGTTGCCCTACTTCAACACTTATTTCCACAGGCTAGGATGACAATTTTTCTTCTAAAAATATTCTCCCTACGAAGATAATTAAATGAAGACAAATTCCTCCTCTGTTTCAGTGCCCTCTCTGGTTGTTGCCAGTTTAACAGTACCAAAATAACACCTTTTCCAGATAGTGTCTTAGTTCCTTTTCTATTGCTTTGATAAAACACCTTTTTTTTTTAAAAGTTTGATAAAGCAACTTTTAGAAGGTAGAGTTTATTTGGGGCTTACAGTTTCTGAGGGTAGACGCCATTATCACTGGTGGCAGGAAGCATGGCCACCAGCAGCGAGCATGGTGCTGGAGGAGCAGCTGAGAGCTGACATCTGGATCTATTAAGAGGAAACAGACAGAGCTAGCTGGAAATGGCTGTTGTCTTTTGAAACTTCAAAGTCTTTCCCCGGTTAAGCATCTCCAACAAGGTTATAATTCCTAGTCCTTCCCAAACATTAACACCCACTGAGACCAGGGTTCTAACATATGAGTCTATGGAGGCCATTCTCATTCAAACCATCACATCTACCAATCCAAGTCCTCAAGTTTTTAAACATTTCATGTAACTAAGAATGTAGCATAACAATACTAGCATAACAAAATATGCTCCAAATACCTTGGCTAGTCTTCTGAGCTGCAATGTCACACTTTTACCTCTAACCTGGTGTAAGAGGGTCTTCTTTCTATGTGTTGCTTTCATTGGTTGAATAAAGTACCTTGGCCTTTTGATAGGGCAGCCCTTAGGTGTGTGTAGTAGACAGAACAGAATTCTGGGAGGAAGAAGGTAGTGTGGCAGACGCCATGGCTCTCTTCTCCAAGACGGACACTGGTTAGACTCATGCAGGTAAAACACAGTCAAGTGGCGATACACATTAATGGAGATGGGTTAAACGATTATGTAAGAGTTAGCCAATAAGAGGTTAGAACTAGTGGGCCAGGCAGCAATTTAGTTAATACAATTTTCGTGTGGTTATTTTGGGGGTTAAGCTAGCCGGGTGGCGAGAAGCAGCCCACCGGTCCTCCATACTACATCAACCACCTCTGCGTCTCCATTCAAGACAGAGTCATCTGATCCCAGCCTTATCTGATACCCGATGTACTCTGGGCATAACATCTATGGGTCCACTTTCTGTGTTTAAAATACCATATTCCTAGTCAACATTTTTTTCTAGTCCTGGGAATAGAACCCAGGCCCACATGTATTCTAGAGAAGCACTCAATTACTGAACAATATCTGCAACCACACAATTAATATTTGCTGTTCACTCTAAGCCTGTGGATTTCTGAGAGTACCTTCCAGAAATGCTTTCCCAAGCATGCTTCTCTCGGACGAGGTCCTGAAAAGTTTGCATGTTTTATTTCAATGACTCTCCCTTTCTTTTGTTTTGTTCCTTTCTATTTCACCTATCATCCTGGGAATCCATTCTAGGGAAGAGCCAATACTTTGAGCACATTGGTTTGCCCAGGAACCACTAGCATGTCACTCTGCAAGCGGTAGAAATGTTCACCTTTTGGAGGTGATTATTCTGCAGGTTCCAACTAACTCCAACATCCAGGAGAATGGACCCCCTCCTGCTGGGTTACATGGGATTAGATCTTTCCATATCCAGGCAATGCAGACTGTGGAGTAAAGTCAGGGGAAAAAGTCCCCAACTTGATGAACCACTGAAGAACCATGCCCCAGCCATGCTGTGCCTCTGATCTTCCTGCAGTGCGCAAGGCTAAACGTCTTATCTTGCCGTGATCTATGGCCGCACAGTGAGAATGAACGTGGAGTTTCAGAAGTCCTTCTGAATTTCATTTTTTCTAACCTCTTTTCTGTTCTACCCATTTTTACCATGACCTCACAGGCTGATTTTCCCCTAAAATCCATTAGAAACTCTCATAATATATCAAATAAAGCAATTTCACTGACTTTCTAAGTTCCGTGCTCTGATTACTCTAGCTCAGGAGAAATTCGTGGTGTATTAAGTCATATTTTAGAGATAAAGAGATTTAAGTTGAAAATCTGACTTTAATATTTACCAGGAATATAATCTCAGGCAAGTTTTCTTTCCTTTGAGCATTAAGTAATTCTACCTACCTTGATGGACTGCTGTGCAGGTTTTAAGAAAGGGTGAAAGTGTGGAGGTTAGAGGTCATCCTCAAGGACAGTAGTGTATATTATTGCTGCAGCTATGTAGCGACCCCTTTTAGGAAACTTACCTGGTCAAAGCACAGAAATCTGTTAATAACCTTTTGGGGTACACACATTTTCACCCTTATTTGCTCTTACCTCTCCTGCTTGGAGTTTTGGATTAAAACGATTATTTTTATTATGATGTATTCTTAGGCTAGTCCACGCGTGTTCCCATTGTCCATTTGAGTGATTCATACATACACACAGTGCATTGTGATTAATTCTATTCACCCAATCACCCTCTGGTATCCCTCTTCATTTCCCTCTGAGCCTCCTTTTTTCCACCTAGTCCCCCAATGGTTACACCATTAGAGAAAATGATACCCTCTTCTTCAACCGTTAACAGCATTAGCTCATCAGGAAGGGGTGGGGCCTCATGGGCATCTCTTCATTCTGTGGTTTCCACAATGCTTATATCTACATAAGCATCCTCTATTGTATTTATGGATACATTTGCTATAGATCCTGCTGGACTGGCTTTTATCTCATTCATCTTTGAAGTTCTATTAATTATATATAATGGCCCTCATAGCTAAGAGATGCCTGAGGGTTAGGGGTATAGCTCAGAGATAGAAGAGTTGCCCAGCATGAGCAAGTCCCTGGGTTCCATCCTTAGAAATACACACACACACACACACACACACACACACACACACACACACACACGGGAGGAGCTATAAATGTGGAAGAATATTGAATGAATAAGAAAAAAACGTAGCTTAAAGAATGTGGACTTTTTCATGAGAAAATTTTTGACAAACAACATAAAAAAACCCTAAAATTTTGTACCCGTTTGTACACACTTTCTTAATTTGTGAAGAATTTTGCATATTATATCTTCCACAATCCTACAAAGCTGGTTAGTGATGGCCTCTGTTGTGCACATGATTTGAGTGATGTTTGCAAAAGGTTGAATAATTAAAAAAAAAGCCATCAGAGTCAGAACACAATATTTTGATACAACCAGTATCCCAGAGACAATGGAGGATTGCCAAGAAACCGTTTCCAGGCCTCTGTTACCAGCACACTGAGTGGCACAGTTAAGAGTACTCAGGTTGAAAAATCACAGATCTGGGTGGTAGACTCTTATCTGCTCCCCCAAATGTTGAATAATCGGAGAACGTTTATTTAATTTTCCTGGGAACTGAAGGCATTTTCAAGCTGACCTCCAAGTTTCCTCCATGCTTTAAAACTCTAACTAGAAGCAGAGACGGGATGGGTGGTTTGGAGGATCACGATGTATCTTAGGCATTTCTGCTGCCATGCTATTCTGCAGCATTAGGTTGAGAATACAGAAGATCACAGGCGTGGGTTTGGGGAAGGAAGACACACCAGGAAAGGAGGGCGACAAATAATTCTCACCCTGTAGACACCACTGCCTATTGCCATTTGTCCAAACCGGACTCCAGAGCTTTTTGGGGAATGCAATGAAGTCCTGCTCCCTCAGTTATGAAGGAAGACATTAATAACTCTTCCCTTCAGTTATTTCCTTTGGAAAACTGTGGTTCAGTAACATTGATCAGAGCAGATGCATGTTCCCTGCCCCTCGGTTCATAGAGGAAACCAGAGAAAAACCGGCCTTGAAATCTGCTTTTCAGAGTACCCTAAATTGCATTTTAATTTAATTTGTTAGGATTTCACCTTTTGCCTTTGCTCGGCTGATTGAATAAAATTAAATTACATGTGGAGGATCTGTGTTACAGAACCGTCTTAATCCTCCTTCTGTAGAACTCTCAAGGCCACAGGCTGTCTGTCCTCTGTAACTTCCAGGTTACCTCCTACTGTGACAGAGCTGGAGGCTGTGTGTCTCTGATGTATAAATAGACCAAGGGCTTTCTTAATAGCAGGCTTTCTAGTCTGCCTACCACTGTTTCTGAACGGTGTACATTTGGACAATGGGGACCACTCGGACACTCCAGTGTTTTCAATTGGCCGTTCAAATAAAAAAAATTGCTCAAATCATGGGATTTCATGCAGAGTTTGGCCCATAAGCGGTCCCAACAACAGTTTACTGACCCAGCTGACTTAGTCTAGCCTCCTTCCTGTTGCAAACTTCCCACCCACGGGCCCTTGAATGACCATTGAGCTTCTGATCAAATTCTGACAGTGGACACTATGAGACTCTTACCTGCTTTTTCTTCCATAGGCCCATAAGTGGCCTCCCTGTTCCCATTACCTTCATGTTTGGGATCAGTAGCAGCTAAAACAGTTCCTGTTAGGAAACCAATGGCTCTAACTGGCACCCGCTGTTTATAGCTTGTGTGGATTCCCCTTTGCCTTCTGTCTACAACCACGGGTTGGAGTGCATTGCAGACCTGATTGCTTGACCCTGGTCTTATTATTTGCAAGACCCACGTGAGAGTTAAAATGGAATACCTCACTATTTAAAAATGATAGATTGAGCAAACAAACTACTAGGTGAAACAATAACACAAAACATGTCACTACTTTTTGAATGTCATAAATGAACATGATATGCAAAGCCATGGTCTTGTATCATCCAAAGTTGGCTAAATATCTAATATAATCAAATTTGCATACCTATGTTGAAGAACCAACAATATCCAGTAAAATGTGCATCTTATAAATCATATCACTGTTTATTACACTAAAATGTATTTACTTTTCCTTCTAGCAGAATAAGAATTATGTTATAATGAATATATTTTCATATAATTTTGTTGACAGGGGTTTCTGTCCCACCAAGTCTCACATCCGTTTAGTCACAAATAAACACGCAGAGGCCTACAATAATTATTAACTGATTGGCCTATTAGCTCAGGCTTCTTATCAACTCTTATAACTTATATTAGATCATAATTCTTATCTGTGTTAGCCACGTGGCTTGGTACCTTTTTCAGCAAGGCAGTCACATCTTGCTTCCTCTGTGTCTGGATGAGGACTGCAGACTCACTTTCCTCTTCCCAGAATTCTCCTGTTCTCAATGCCCTGCCTCTACTTCCTGCCTGGTCACCCCGTCTATACTTCCTGCCTGGCTACTGGCCAATCAGCATTTTATTAAACACGTACAAGAAACAAATCTTTATCGGGTAAAACCATTGTCCCACAGCATAATTTATCTTCTATTGATAATCATCTAAAGCAGAAACCAGCAAATTTTATTCTTAAAGGACAAAATAGAAGTATGCTATCCTCTCATGTGGTCTGTGTCACAACTACTGCATCCTGCTGTTGCTCGAAGAAAGCAGCTACATCGAGTATATAAATACATGAATGAGGCTGTGTGCTAGCAGCTTCATTATGTAAACAGGCAGTCAGCTGTAGGCTGCAGTTTGCATAGCTTGCTAATGCTCGTCTAAATGAATAGAATAAAATGTGATTGTGATAAAAGATATAAAGCTTGAATGCATATTCATAAAATGTAAATAGTATATATAAGATGAGAGATTCTTTTACGCGACTTTTCAAAGATGTTAATTCCCCCTCTAAAATGCTCATCATGATGCTAGAATCCACACGCCAAACATAAATTTCAATTTTCAACTGAAGCTATTTCAGCGTGTTGGGAAATATACAAAAAGTTTATCAGCATTCTTAAACAAAAAAATAGAAATATTTACAACTCAAGTGTTCCGTGATCGTCTGGTTGCCTAGGTGAGGAATCAGGACAGGGCTGGGGATGCAGTTAATATGAACTTGGTTGGCAGAGTGTATTCCTGGCAACACTCTGGTTTTGATCCTCACTGCATAGCCTGGGAGTGGTGGTACGTGCCTGTAACCCCAGAATTTGGGAAGTGGAGGGAAGAAGACATAAGTTCCAAGTCACCCTCAGCTACATATGAGGCTAGCTCAGGATACATGAGGCCCTCTCAAAGAAAGGGGGAAGAGAGGGGGAGATAAGAGGGAAGGAGAGAGGAGGAAGGAAGACATACATATACAGAGGAAGCAGCCATTTTCCATGGTCTCTGCCTCAGTTCCAACCTTGGCATCCTTTGATGATGGACCGTAAAGTTTAAGATGAAATAAATCCTTCCTCCCCAAGTTGCTTTTGGTTAGTGTTTTATACCAACAAAAGAAAGCAAACTGGGACACGGAGTCTACTAGACTGAATCTCAAAAACTGAAGAAAAAGGGCGGGGGGGGGAGATAAGGAGAGAGAGAGAGAGAATCAATATTGCATTGTAAGCACGGTTCATTTATATTTATATCTATACTTAATCTAAACTTACTTAAGTATAGATATAAATACATGAGAGTGGTATAAATTATTTAACGTCGTAAAAATATTCCCTAGCCCTAGTCTCGAATTTGTAATTATAGAGCTAAGTTATGAGTAGCCATGGAATCATAAAGTGAAATGTCTAGAGAAATAAAATGGGGAATTAGGCCTAGAGAGACACCTCAGAGGTAAAGGGCCCACTGCACAAGCATGAACACACGAGCATCCAAGTTCAGACGGCAGCGCCCTCATAAAAGCCAGATGGCCTGCTTTTATGACTCTAATGCTAGCGAGGCAGAGGCAAAAAGGATCATAGGGCTTGCTGGCCCTCCACTCTGGCCTAATTGTTGAACTCCAGGTTCAGTGAGACACCCTGTCTCACAACGTGGAAGATGACGGAGGAAGATACTTGATGCTGACCTCTGTCCTCTACACACTTGCCTGCACTCCTACATGCCTATATGCACATTCAAGAACAAACGCATGCACCACACATACATAAGAAAAACAAACAATTAGCACTACTGGAAAATATTTCACTAGGCTAAAATCTAGAGCATTTGTTGTCGTTCTATTAGTATAACAAAGTATATTAAATAACCGACTGAAACAGAGGGAAGCCTTGTCCTGTGTTATACCTTTGTATGATTGGTTGATCCCTGTTGCTTTGGACTTCTAGTGAGGCAGCCTAACATGGTGTCATGTGGCAAAACAAGCTAGTCACTTCACAGTTGCTTGGAAAGAAGACTGAGGAAGAGGGGTACGTGAGGCAATGGACTCCTCCTGAAACGGGGTTTTTGAAGGAGGGGACTGTTAAGAACCAAACTGTAGCATCTTTCTACCTGAGTAAGGCTATTACACAGTAATAAAAGTTTAAAAATATGTATAATTAGCCAGGTGCTACTTCTCTTACCTTCGTGTTTCTGCCCCTGAAATCTGCTTACCCCAAACTGTTATCTAGCTCCAGTATCAGGAACAGGGCACCCACAAGACATAGGGCTGAGACGAAGTTGGCTTTTTGTGTAAAGGATAGGCATGGATGTCGAGGTACAGGGCATATATACTGTGCAGTTTGGAACACTGATTCCCAAGTGATAGAAGTGTTCTTAAATTAACAGATGCTATATGTTTGTGGTACACAGAGTTCTTACCTTGTGAATTCAAGACCAGGCTGGCCAATTAGTGTTGTCCAGCCCATTGATTAAGGAACAGATTCAAAGTTAGGTGGAAAAAGAACAACAATATCAGTTGTCGCTTGAATATCTATCATTTTCACCCAAAACATTCCAATTAATACCTAATATTCTATATACTGGAATCCATTTGTGCAGTGGATTCCTGGTCTTCTCTGCCTGAGGAATTTCCTAAAAATTAAGCATTTGTCCATTCCATACCCATACTTTACTTTCTCCTGTAGCCTTCTCAGACCTTACCAAAGAAAAGACCATCTGGCAAGCTTCACTACTTTACTGCCAGAGGTAAAATGTAAGTGTGATTGCTTGTGAGAGAAGATACTAAATGTATGGTGTTTTCTTGTTGTTGTCCATACTAACTAGTCCTCTGCTCTAAGCACTAATGGTTGTATTGACACATTAATTATGGCTGCTGCACCCATGCCTCTTGTCATGTAACTCTGCAGCATTCTCATCCTATGATCCTGGCTTTTGACATGATTTTGACCAATGAGGGTATTAGGAAATGTCTTCCAAAGCCTTGAAAAACTGCTCTTGTCTTCTGGTACTATCTCGAGAAGATGTTGACCTGGCTGAAGGTAGCGGACATTAGAAAAACAGAGTTGTAGGACTGGTCTCAACTACCATAGATCAGCCACCACCCAGCGGGATGGCGTGCAAAAGTTCAGCCTAGCTCAGATAAGAATGTCTTTGTCAACCAGCTCACTGCAGAAAGGTAAGGTCAGGTAAGGTCTACCCTACAGGCCCAGGATCTGTAGAGACAGACATTTAATTCTGTTTGCTATAGAGGTTTTGGGGCTGTCACACACTATACAACAACACTATGTGACTGACACAGGAGCATAGAACTGATATGTCTGACACTTATGCATCACTTGCTAAAATAGTATTTTAATCAGAAATATATCTTTTAAAACATTTTTATAGAACTATGACCAAAGTTTCTGTTTTGCCAAAAAATTAAATATAAATGAAATGTCTTCAGTTTATGAAATTCTGCTGGCTTTGCTAGAATCTCAGCTTTGGTCTATCAGACGCTGAACAGGCAAGACTTGGAACATCACCTCTCTGAACGTCCAAGGAATCAGCAAAAAAAAAAAATGATTTAAGGTAAATTAGATGAAAAATGTTTGTGTTTTTGAGAGAGGATGAACTATGTAGCCGAGCTGATTTGTGGTCTTTCTGCCCCCATGAATGCTGGGATTATAGACTTGTGCTCCACATCTAGTTTCTAAAAATGTCTTTGAAGAAATGAGACTTTTATAGAAAATTTGATGGAATTTACAAAAAGCAAAACCCCAAAGCACAAAACAATCATTCACAATTGGTTAGAACTGGGAAAGTAAGAAATAAGTTCGGCAGAATGCTAATGTATAGCTAGTAGCTGAACTTGTGTTTACTATTAGTCAACATTCGGAAATTGAAATAATAAACTATTTCATTTATAATCACATTTTAGAATGAAACAAGTATAAACAAGACCCCCAAATGTGTAAGACCCAGCACTTTGAAAACTATAAAAATTTTTCTATAGTGAGGACCTAGACACAGAGATGTGCTGTGTTCAAGGACCAGAGGATGAAGTGTTGTCGAGATAGTAAGTGTCCCCTTTGATGTATACATCAGTGTGACCCCAATAAAAACCAGAACAAAATTTTCTTACAGAAACTCATAAGGAGATTTCAAATTTTATTTAGAAATACCGCGGAACCAGAACAAAGCTTTGAGGGATAAAGGAACAAATGCAGAAGACTAACATCCCATGACTTCAAGGCTTGTTCACAGCTACACTAATTAAAACAGCAATTAGATACCCATATGCAAAAGAGTACTTCAACATCACAGTGAAAAACAGACCTAAGCATAAAATATAAAACAATAAAATGTGTTAAGAAAAACTTGATAGACAGTCTTAGCTGGGAAGTGGTGGCACAAGTCTTTAATCTCAGTACTCAGGAGGCATAGGCTGACAGAGCTCTGTGAGTTTCAGGCCAGCCTCGTCTATATGAGTTCTAGGATAGTTATGGCTATGTAGAAAGACCCTGTCTCAAAATACCCCAAACAAGAAAACAAACAAACAAAAAAGAAAATGAAATGTTTATTCTTACACTTGGAGAAGATATTTGCAAAGAATAAATTTTGTAAAGGACTTGTACCTAATAAAGATCTAGCTCTCTATCTACCTACCCACATACACACACACATCTATCTGTCTATGTATCTATCTATCTACTCTCTATCTTCTATCTATCTATCTATCTATCTATCTATCTATCTATCTATCTATCTATCATCTATCTGCCTATCTACCATCTATTCATCATCCTAAGTTTTCTCAGGTTATTGTAACAAAGTATGAGATATTTAATAACTTAAATAACAGAAATATCTTTCTTGTGGTTCTGGAGGCTGGACATCTGAGGCCAAGGTGCTGACGTGGCAGCTCTTCTTATAGGCACAGATCGAGATGTCTGGAAGCTCCCACTAGGATTTCCAGGTTCTTGTGTTCAGGCACAAATAATTGTACCAGGGACACATGAATAATGGTAGAAATAGATACAGTCTACTGAGAGAGCATTTCTGAGCTTGGAAATGAGCCAAAGAGCTGAGAAGTTAGGAACTCAAAGGTGCTAGGCCAGGGGATCCTCTATGGGTCATTTGACATAGGCCCTGCCTCTTCCTTCTTCTCCCTCCCAGGAGCATGTCCTCACATTCAGACTTTTCTTCTCCCTTCCCTTGGGAGCCTGCTCATTTCTGAAATGATGTTTCCCACCAGGCCTTTCTGCTCTTAGCAGGAATCTGTTGGGGAACACACTCCCCGTTGTCAAAGTTTGCTTTGCCCCCCTTCACTGACTTTTGTGGCCTCTAGATGCACACACACAGGTCCCACCCACAGGGAAACAGGTTCCAGTGCAAAAACGAGGCCCCTGTGGCAAAGGAAAAACATACCAATAGCTCAGTCTTCCCATGTGGCAAGACTTGGGTTAAGAGGTATTTCTCAACAGAGGCCAGTGTCTGGTGGTTGGCCCAGTTAAGATGGCGTGCTACCTCAGATGGTTCTCTGAGCCTTTGGACTCTTCCTTCTGCTTCCAGCCTCATAACGGGGTTCTTGCTTTAGGTGCTGGCCTTAGCCCTCATGTGCTGTTCCATAGTCTGTCTGGGACCTGGCAAAGAGCCCCAGGAGAGTTTTCAGTTAGTAGGCTTTCCTCAAGACCTACCTTCTAGCGAAGGATTTTTACAGTACCTGGCTCTTGCCAACTCCCTCCCATTGAAGATGTAATTCAAATCCTTGTTGCTCTTAATTATTCCTAGAAACGAACACATCTCTTAGAGTCAAAATAAGGCTTGTTTTGCTTTCTCAACGTTCTCACCTGACTTTCCCAAATTTTTCTTTTATGTGCTGGCTCAACGGGCTGAATTACATCTTCCTTTCTCTTTTCCCCTCCCTCCCTGCTTCTATCCCTCCCTACCTTTCTGTCATCCACAGATGCTTCATGCCAAGGGCCTAAGACCTCCCAGGTGTTCTTAATTGTGCAATGTCTGTAGGTTCAACACTTTCTGCCAGGCCTCCGTTACTGCTCCCTGCCTCACCTCCAACTCTCAAGAGTCACACTTGAATGCCTCAGCACATACATCCGAGCACTGCGTTTCTAGCACACGAAAGGTGGGGACCACTGTCAAGCCACAGTGTCACCCTGGTTTCTTCCCTCTCACTCAGATGCTCTTCCTATATAAAACCTGTGTCAACCCCCCCCACACACTTTTCATTAAAGTATATGGGATTCGCTCCTCACAAAGGCCTCTACTGTAAGCTATTTTGCTTTTCCAAAACTGAGCTCCAAACAGACTGGGTAATTTATACGAAGAAGAAAGGTTCACTTAGTTCATGGCTCTGAAGGCTGCAAGGCTAATATGAAGGGACTGTCACCGCACAAGGGCCTTCTTCCTGTGTCATAACACAGCAAAGGGCATCACACAGTTACAGAGCAAGTAGGCCAGCTTGGGATTCTCCATTCCTTTCTCATAAGGCCTCTAATGCCCTCATGGATTTGCCACTCTTGTGGCCTCATCTAATCAAGCTTATTCCCAAAGTCCCACCTCTAAATACAATTAACATGTGTTTTGACATTGAGTTTCCAACATGTGACCTTTGGGGAGAAACACACTGAAACCTCAGCAAATATCCCCGATCATTCTCTTCTCTTCAATCAGATGGTCTGAAACCCTTCCTTAATTTTATTCAATGTATTTCACCTTTCTACAACCCTGTACTCTCTCAGCATTACCCAACTACAGATCTCTCCGGGAGCCTCACTCTTCCAGAGAATCCCAGGGCCTGTTCTCAACAAGCACAATTGAATACAAAAGAAAATAGTTCCCTTTTTTTATATCATTGTTTTATAATCATGCCCCTCATCCAGGGCAGGACAGGACAGGCTTCAGTGAGCACAAATATAATTCTTTAGCCCTTCCTAGAAAGCAGATCTGCTCTCCCTCTGAGGCACAGGGCGCAGGCAGAGTTGGGTTAAGAGAAAATTGAGAAGGAAATAGGCTCCGGGACAGGGAGGCTTGGGGAAAGCAAAGAGAGGAGGCATTGTGTCTGCACTGAGAACAGACGTGGGCAGCATACCAAATGGGAGCCAGAGAGAAGGGCCAGACGCTCCGTCTTTGACACCTGTAACTAAAGGATGCTCTTGCAGGCTGGCCAAGGAGCTCCATTATCATCTCCTCTATTATGAAGCAGCCGGTGCTATAGAGATGCCCCAAGCTTTTATTTCCTTTCAGCTCTTTTAGCGGGGATATTTATTATAGCCATTCACTCCCATTAGTCTGCTGGAATTATTATCTCCCATTATATTGACCATGACTCTATGTCTCCAGAGCAAAAAGATCCTTTGGGGTCCATAAAATATGCCAGATCCTCAACAAGAAATATTGGCCCTTGGTGCAGAGCCAATCACCAATGCTTTAATGATACTAGAAGTTAATCTCTCAGGGTAACCTTGGATATTCCTATACTCTTAAGATTTCAAAATTTAATTCTTCCAGGTTACAATTCTTTTTCAAAAGCATATTAAAATAAGGCGCACCCCAGAATCTTCTAAGAAATCCCTGTTTTCCTCACTGCTGTGAGTGGCTCCACCCTGTATGGGAGTAATGGTAACCACATTTTCTGGGCTCAGTTATTGAAAGACCCTAACGCGTCTCTGCTGCCTTTGTGGGTAGTAAGAAAAAAAATGCTGTGCACAAACAGAAGGAATAGGGTAAACAAAGCTGTGCCTCGGGGGCTACAGGAATGACTGAGAAACCCAGAAAGACTGTACGCATGATAGATAAGGTAGCCAGAGACTCAGGAGGCCTTTCTACATACTGCAGTCCCTCTGTTATATACCAGGCGATGGCTGATGTTCTGTTTCTCTGATCCCCACCACTCTGGCCAGATACGTTTACACATGCTTCATTTTCCATCAAGTGTTTATGTAGGTTTTGCCAAGAGTCACATGTTGAAAGACTAACCCAAAGATAACAGTTGTCAGGAAGCAACTAGGCCATGGGTGTGGAGACCTTATAAATAAGATTAGTGTTCTGTCTTGCCCCTTCCCCAACCTGAGACCACATCTAGAAGCTTCCATCTGTGAAAACCCAGAAAATGGGCCTTCTCCAGACACTAAACCTGCTGGTGCTTCATCTTAGACCTTCCAGCCATTAAAGCCATAAAAACACAGATCGCCATTCACAAAGCTGCCAGTTTTACGATGGCAGCCAGCACGCACCAAGGCAGCCACAAGCCCTGGTGGAGGGATTCGGTATTACACAGGAAACTGGCCAAAGAACTCTAGCAAGGCACCTTGAGGACACAGCATATCAGCACCAGAGAACTTCTGGCTCATTAAATACATTTAAGTGGGGAATCCCTGTTCTCGCCACATGAGAGCTGAGACTGAAAGCGGGTATAACCATTTGTGGATTTTTTTTATGTGGTTTCTAAGGACCGAGCACAGTGACTGAGCCCCCTTCCCAGCCCCAACCCATGTCTTCTAAGCCTTGTCGTATTTCTCTTAGGCCAGAGGAAATTAGAGCCAGGGAAGGCTTTTACAAAGACGCTGTAGAGAAGCAGTTTTTAGACCAGCTGCTGTTCTCAGACCCCACCGCCTAGTAGAGCTGGAAGTAGACACGAGCTGTGTCTCGTACATTTGCTTGGAACTTACTTGGTGGGTCAGAGCTTAGTAACCACCTTTAGATGAGCTAAATTACTTGCTGGCAAAGGCCTAACCCAAAGGTTTGAAGCTAAACCAGCTCCACTGATTGACTGTGACTCCAGGATGGGCTATGCCTTAGAACCCCAAGTCTAAGCACTCACCATGTTGAGTGAAAAAGGAGCTTTGGGGTCCCCAGGGCCAGAGGATTTGATACAGAAACCTCTGGAGTTTTGTGGTCATGGTGCCATGTCAGTGGGTAGAGAGGCTTTGGAAACGAGAGTTCTGAGGAGCAAAGAGTCGAGTAGCTACTGAAGGCTCTTTCTCAGTCCTGCCCCTGGAAATGCCCAGCTAAAGAATCTTTCTGCCTTAGACAAAATGGAAGGGACCCCATGCGGCCCATTCAATCCAAATCTCTCATGTTCCAGGTCGGAACAAGGGGCCTAAAGGGCGGAAGTAGCCTCAGAGTGAGTAATGCACTCAGGATAGTACCTTGAGCCTCCGAGCCCCAGGCCTGTATTCATCCCCTGCCTCGGGCACGTCTTCGCCCATCACCCACTTTGTCTCTGTTTCGTCAACTGTGGGCCACGATGCGGACACACAGTGGGGAAAGAGGATGAAAGAAGCCATACCCAACCCCTTAGGTCCTGTGTGCCTCCCTGGCTGGGCCTCAGACAGAGATTTCTGGAGAAGCTCACAGTATCAGGGAAGCTGCTGCTGATTGGATTAACAGGCCTGGTTCCTGGGACTGACTCCTGCTCCCTTCAATTGAAAGCAGGCCTTTGAAAGCACAAAAAAACTGGTGATACAGGCCAGATGGGAGCTCCAGGAGGAGGGGGAAGGGAACAGAAATTCCCTACTTGGCAAGAGGGACAGAGCAGCCCCGCTGCTCCTCCCCCAGCCAATCTGGCCTCCCTTTGTGCTGGGCTGACAAGGGGCAGCTGGTGAAGCTGGCAGCGAGGTGGGCAGAGCGAAAGAGCCAAGTGCCCGGGCAAGGTTCAGTTTTGGAGTGGGAATGGTCCTATAGTACGACTCCCCGAGAAACAGGTACTGATCCAGAGCCTTCATTGGTTCGTTCTAGAAGGCACTCCAAGAACCTTGCCTATTAGAGCTATGGATATCCTGGCCAGCCTTGACTACATCCCAGCTCTGTCCTCACCAGCTCTCCTTCTCACTGGACAAATGCCTTCGCCTCTCTGAGCCTCATTTCCCCACTTACAAAATGGAGGTGGTGACTTCCCTAGCATGACTCATGCTCAAGAAAGTAAATAGAACACAAAGACTTCCAACGGTGCCGAGGTCAGAAGTGTTGAATTAAGTGTGTGCCATGGTTACTGCCATTATTTTAACTTTACTGTATGTTTCTGTGCAGGGAAAACCGAACACCTGAGCAAAGGCTTGAGAGCGACAGTGCAGAGGGAATTGAGCTTTTTTGGAAATCCCGCCTGGTGACTGGAAACCCCCGTGAGCTTCTAGGATCCTTTTGGGGCTTTGGCCTTTCAGGTAATTGGCTTAGCATGGTAAGTTTTCAGGGGCATTTCCTGAGCAGTCACATGACTTCTGATTTGATTTTTGAGAGTACCAATGCATCCACAATCTAAAAAGTGCCTGTTTGCTACGAATGGGCTCATGTGATAAACACAGGATCCAAGACACACTGCTGTTATCTGTGTTGAACTTGGGGAGATTATACCAAGCTGGTTTGTGCCTCAGTTTCCCCGGGAAAAAGTCAGAAGTGTTCGCTCGATTTCCAAGGTTGTCTGCAGGTGAGCTTATGATTGACATGTTGCACGCAAAACGCTGGGGCCTTTGAAAGTATTGCCACACATTGCAGATAGAGTTCCCACATTTTATACTTACTGTGTATAGATCTGGGCAACCTATCTAACCTTTGTTAAGACTCCAAATTCTCTTCTATATTATAGGGGATAAGCAAGCCAATCTTACTTAGAGGATGATGGTAAAGATTACAGAAAGCCTTGTGTGGTAACACTTGATAGAACAGCTTCTACATTATCATCATTTTTAAGGTTAGGATGTACAAGTAGCCCAGCAGGTAAAGGCGCTTGCTGCCACAAGTCTGCTGCCCCGAGTTGGATGCCTGGGACCCACAGGGTAGAAAGAGAGAACTTTATCAAGTTTCTTCTTTCCTCTCTTGTATGCCGTGTGTGTGTGTGAGGACACATACTTGCTCCCTTGTGTGTGCATATGTGTACACGAGTGTATATACACACACACACAGAGACACAAACCAGCCCTCACCAAATAAATGTAATAAAAATAAAATAAAAAGTTGGTGTTTTACCCACCGCCCCTCTAGCTTCTTTTTTTTTTTTTTTTTTTTTTTTTTTTTTTTTTTTTCGAGACAGGGCTTTGGAGCCTGTCCTGGAACTAGCTCTGTAGACCAGGCTGGTCTCGAACCCTCTAGCTTCTTATAAGTCGCAACTGGATCCACAGTACAGGGGTTTCTGAGCAAGGGCCGCAGGGACCTCCTCCAGTGACTGGTGGTACACACTTCAGTGGTTTTGTGCAGTCTTCAATCTCAGCTACTCGGTTGTCATTGTTTATCACACAAGTTCCTTGTCATATCTCGCCTGGGGAAATAACAAAGCTTTAGTCTCTCTCTCTCTCTTTTCTATTCCTCTTGCCTTTTCCCCTTATTACCTTGGTTTTCTCCAAATCTTGTAGGAAATGAAAATAGCCTGCCTGACTGTGTTTCATGCCAGGAGCTGAAACTATCTATCTGTGGCTGCCTTTGGGCTTCTAAGCCTTCTATTGCCAGTCCTGTTCTTACAGAGGCTACGAGAGGCCACAGGACCAGGGCGCAGGATGAAGAGACAGCCATTAATCAGGGAGATGCTCTCTCCTTCCTGGAGCCACAAGGGTGGCTTCTTCGCTGGGGACAGATGGCAGGGCGATGAGGGGGCATCTAGAAGGATGTTTTGGGCGAAAGTGGGGGTATGAACTCACTGTGCAGACTCCACACACTTGGATAGAAGATGGAAGAAAATTATGCTTTTATTTCTCTATGTATCCAAGCTAACTTTTCTACTGGGTGTATAGCTTCAGTAGGATTCTTGCCTAGTATATGTGAGACCCTGAGGTTAACTCTAATTCCACAAAACAAAACAGCCTTTTTGGTCATTTGATAGATACCCTGTTTCCTTGTCCATAGGTCAATGGGAGTGGAATGTGGAAAGACTGGGTCTAGTCGGTGGGGCTTCGGGGTAGACAATTGAGAAAGTAATCTTCATGGCTCCACTTCTTACTTAATTGGGCATTGATTAACATCCGATCAAATGACCTCAGTAGGACAGTACTATTTCTAGCTCCCACCATGTCCCATAGAGTGCGTTTGAGAATGTGAACAGCCTACTCTTCCCTCACATGGAAATGACCGCAGGGAAATGGACAGTTGCTAATTGGGTCCTTGGATTGATTTGATCTCCGTTCGTAAACTTTCTGAAGTTTGGTGTTTAAAGTTTTGATAACGAGGGTGTGAATACCTTCTTCTGTAAGTACTGGTAAAGACAAAGGGAACTGGCAGATGGTTCAGTGAGGATCAGTACTTGCTGGGCAAGCTTGAAGGCCTCAGTTAGAGCCTCTTGAACCCACATAAAAAGTTAGGCATGGCTGCATATGCCTCAAACCTCAGAGTTTGTAGGCAGAAGCAAGCAGACCTTGGAAGCTTGCTGGCTAGCCAGCCTAGTCAAAACAACACATTCGTGGTCCAGTGAGAGACACTGTCTCGAGGGAATAAGGCAGAGAACCATAGAGGACGATGCCTGACACCCTCCCCAGGCTCCACTTATAAACTCAGGGACCTGTGCATCCACACATCTACATGCATGCATCAGACATAGATGCCACACACACTCAGGTGTGCAGGTGCACACACACACACATGCATCCCCCCCACAATTTGCTCCCCAAACTAGACTAAACAAAGTATTTTTAAAAGACTGTGGATAGATTCCGACATAGATGGACAATGAACACCAATCACTTAGAGCAGTGCCAGTCTTTAGTGGCTGCTCAGTTAAAGGAAGCTTTCAGTGTTGAAATGATTAACATTCTTCTTGCTCATCTTTTGAGTGTGTGCCGAAATATGCACTATAGAGATACTTCTGAACGTACTCAAACTGTTCCTCGCTTCCTCCCAGCACGGGAGAGCACAACAGCTCTTGGAAGTCCGAGGACAGGCTTCCCACAGCTTGAGGAGAGAGCAGAGAGAAAGCAGGATTTTCTCCATTTCACGTCCTAGGAGCTTCAGAATCATAAGAGTCAACATCATCATCGAGTTGTGCGTGTTCGGCTGTGAGCTACAGCTATTCCTCTACCACCGCGCTCACTCTTCACAAGGCTAGTAGAGATTTACAATTTTTATTTATTTATTTATTTATTTATTTATTTATTTATTTGCATATAGATTAGGATTTGGCCTGTGAGTGTGTATGTGTGCTATGAGAGTGAAGTGCTCATGGAGGGTAGAAGAGGACGTTAGAGCTCCTGGAACTAGAGTAATTGTTATCAGCAGTCATCTGGGTACTTGGCATTGAACCTGGAACCTTTGCGAGAGCAGCGTGCACTCTTGACTGCTCACCCATCCCTCCAGCCCCATGACTAGTCGCATTTTAGTGTTTACTCAGTGTTAGGGATTTGAGACAAATAATATTTCTATCCAGTGTAATCATGTTGATTTTTACAAATGAAAGGGCCGAAGCTTAAGAGGTTAAGCAGCTTGTCCAATATCCTGCAGCTACTGAGAAATGGAGACGAGGTAACACTTAGTGGCAGCTAACACGATAGTCTATGCCTCTAATCCCAATCCTGTACAGCCCAAGTCCTCAGGGACTGGCCCTGGGTCTAAGCAGGGGAGGCTGAAGTGGTTAACTTCTTATTTCCCAATCAGTTGTCGCACCCGTTGTTTGAGTGCCATCTATCAATACGCAAAGAACTAGATAGAACAGACACCAAGGAACAGTTTTTTCTGCGCGGAGGTAAAGAAACAAGGCACAGCTGCGACTCCAGTTTTATCAGTGCAAGCAAGTCTGCTCCAAGCTGTGAAGTAAGAAAACTGACTTCCACAACTTCTAGACCTCCTTCTATCTCAGTACATCTAGGACCACGGATGCATCCATGGGCTGTGATGAGAGATCAAATCATGGAAAAGGCATGCCTAGGTCTAGGGAATTCAGAATTAGATAAAATAGATGCAAGTGTGTTGGAAGAGGAGTGTCATGCCTGCCTCGAATGGGTGGGATAAGGGCTGGGGACACAGCCCAGTGCGACAGTGCTCACTCAGTGTGGGTGAGGCTCTGAGTCACCACAACAAAACAAATGTCTAATTCGTTTCTGCTAATTGGGAAAAGGAATGCGTAAAACATGTAAATCTATTTAAATGAGCCACGCTAATATAACAAGATCTTGAGAAGAAGATGAACCAGGCCATGGGTGATTGGGCTGAGGTGGGGATGCCTCTACAGGAGAGAGATTTGGGGCAGTTTAGAAAGAGAAGGAAGGGAATTGAAATGTATTCTCCATTTGCCAAGTGCCAGATGACCTACAGTTGCTCCATTAACCTTGTCAAGCCTACGAGACTTGACAAAGTCAAAGAGCTTGCGCAGCGTGACACATCTGGTGACCAGTGATGAAGAGGTTAAGAGAGAGATTCTATTCCTGAGGTTTTCATCTTCAATTCCCAGAACTGACACAGATGTTCTCCCGAGTCTTGTAGACACAGACACAGCCATAAGCTAATTGAGTCAAGAGGCTGGGGGTTCCGGTAGAGCAACGGTGCCCTTTAAAACTCAGAGATCCATCGCCTATCCTGGGCTCTGCATCTCAAAGGCCACACGCGACAGCGGCGTGACTCTGGGTGTGTAGTGTAACTCCAGAGGAAGTTCCCGTAGTCTATGAGTTATCTCAGTGTTCAGAATGGTGGATTGGGCATCCAGCCTTCTCCAAAGAGATCAACCCGATGACTGTTTGCCTGGCATCAGAATCTGTGCTCAGGGGCTCAGATACCCTAGACCCAAGGAACGTTTTTTCAGAGGGAGGAGATTAATGCCCATGAGGGATTTTGTGAGAGAGATCGGTTTCTGCTTAAGATAATAGCATCTTCCAGGAAAGAGAAGTCAACGCTGCTGCCCTAGGGGTTCCAACCAGAAAGCCCTTTGATGTGTGAGCCCACACTGCCAGGAAGCACTTTGGTATAGGTGACAGAAGCTAACCAGGTGCACTCTCCTTTGTGGGTAATATGAAAATATCTGTGTTACAGCGTGGTCGGGCCGACATGAGGGCTGGAGGGGAGAGCGGAAAATAAGTGGAAATGGTTTTCTGAAGTAGATCTTGTTAGCTGGGTGCCCGGAGGCCTGCGATGGAAAGGGATTTGTCATTTCTTTCTTTCAAGTCGCTTCACCTTTGGTTTCTGTCATCCTCGGGGGCTTGCTGGAAGAAAGGGTAGAGGTGATTTAGAAATGGTTTTGATGAGAGGCCATGTTAACCCATCAACCTCTTACTGTACCTTCCATAGAGGTTCAGACAGCTCGCAAAGAATGGACTTTGTGTCGGGACCTTTGGGGTCACATCCACACTCAGTCCCAGACAAACACGTTCTTTTTTCGGCTGTGGGAGTCTGAATGCTTCGGACAATGGTAGAACTCTGGACTTTTCTAGCTAGCTGTGTGTTCCTGGCATTCAATGACCCTCTCTGAGCTTCCGTTTTCTTGGTGTGTTAATTAATATCTTTGAAACTAGCAATTCTTTGGTTTTAATAACTTGATTTTAATCCTAGTCAGTCTGGATGCCACAGGGTCCTGAAGATCCTGCAGGTCACCTGTGGACTTCGGCCATACCTCTTCTCAGCACCGTTTCCCATTGCTTCCCATGAAATACCAGCATCCTTTTCCCAGCAGAGGCTGCTACATCCTAAACACAGCGCAGTGGCGCTTCTGGCATTGGTTTAGGCACTAACTTGATGCTCTGATTTGAACCAAGCAGTTGGATTTTAAAGGAACCGCCTGGTCGTGTGTCGAGCTCCACTGCAGTGCTAAGTGTCGGGAGTGTGGCAATACAGGGAGAACCCAGACTTCTCCCGGAGGGGGAGAGCGAGGGGAGGAGAGAGAAGAGAACGGGAGAAGAGCGAAGAGGGACAGAGGCGGGAGGCGCGAGCAGAAACCACCCAGGTGCAGTCGGGGACGACACCGACATCGAGCCACAGCGCAGCGCGTAGGGAGGGGGCCGTGGATATATATAGAAAGAGGGATCGCGCTGCGGTAACACCTAGTCACCCAGACGGCGGGAGTCGAGAGCGCGCTGGCAGGGGAGTTCCACTAGCTTGTGCAGTGCGATCCCGCCCTCGTTGAGCCCGAGGCTGTCCCAGTGCGGAGGGGGACCCGGAACCCGCCACCGCACTCACCTGCTGGAGGTGCCTCCGACTGGATCAAAGGCTTGAGTCGGAGGGTCCAAAGGCAGCGCGCCCCTGCTCCCCTGTTTCTGATGGGACTGGCTCTCCTGTTTGCAAAGCCAGGCCCGCAGAGAGATGTGCTGAGCAGTAGCCAACCGCTGGTGTGTCCCGGACGCTGCTGACCGCTCCGCCTTGGGATTCACATGAACAGCTTCCCCAGCAGACCTAGGTAAGAACTTCGTGATCTACCCAAGTCCCAGGAGGAACGCACCTGGGTTCCAGGCTGAGGACAAGGGAGTCCTCTGGAACTGGGGAAATACTGGGGTGGAGGTGGGGAGGGGGTTGGTTCCCAGCTTGCTTAGCACAGCATCAAAGTTGCCAGAGGGCATGGTAAAGCTATTAACATGGATTGTGGCCCGGCTGCGACGTCCAAACACCCAGAGTTGGTGTCCCCAGGAAACCACTGAGCTAGGTCGCCTCCATCAATTTCCGGAGGTGGCCAGCTGGCTTCTTTCTTCGTTCAGTGCTGGGGATGTGCACTGAGCAAGTGGAGAGAGGAAGGTTTGGGTGTGGAGATTGGGTCTGCGTCTCCCCGCCTTTCTGGCAAAGTTTTGGGAACATTGGCTTTCCTTGTTCTGGGCAGAGCCTATTCCACCAGGCCACCCCATCCATCTTACACTCATTGTAACAGCATGGTTCAAGTTCAAGACTCGGCAGGAAGACAGCATACCCACCAAGACCAGGGAGACTTGAGCTTCTCTCATCCCTCCATGGCGTAGGGGTACAAAGCTTAGCAATTGAAGGCTCCCCTGACTTAGACCTAGGAATTCATGAAGTCTCTAATCCTTCCAGGAAAAGCATGGATTTGACGTGCACAGAGGGAGAGGTGAGAAGGTGTAGCCTTTAGAATGAAGTTATAAGGGCCCAGACCTATTTGAACAAATCAGTCAGCCACATGCCTGGAGAAACTTCTTTCTCCACACAGCTCCTCAAGATGGGCCCTGTGCCTTTAAGGTAACATAGGACCAGACAGCCAAGTGCAAGCACCCAGGCTGTGATTTGGGGTGCATCTGTAATAACTCAACCCCAGGCCTAGCCCCTGTACATATCACATGCTTGGAAGAACGCCTAAATGTTTTCCCCAAGTAAATAATTTTTTAAAGGCTTGTGAAAAAGATAAAATCAAATGCTTTTATGACAGCAGCAGATGCAAAACTCCCACCACTCCAGGCAAAAGACAAAGAGATGGGTGCAGGGGCTTGAGCTCTCTCTTTTGTCAAGACCTATGTGACTATGTTCCTGCCTTGGAGCTTTTCAGGAGGGGCAGACCTTAGCTGGAGCCCCCTCCATGGAAATTCGGGGCACTGGACACAAATGGAAAGCACTGCATTTCTCCCTCCTCCTCCAGGGCCCGCGTTGGCTCTAATCTGATATAGCAGCTTATTAGGAAGGATCATAGCACAAAAATACCTCCTACCCAGCATTTAGAAGGTTGGACGGCAGAGCAAAGTACTGTGGATTCTTACTGAGCCATCTAGTCTTGGTTTTTGGTTGAGAGGAACATCATTCCCCCTTTCAAACTGCCCCTCCCACGTGTGTGCCTTGCTTGAAGATCACACCTCTAATGCGTAGCGTACCTCTGTCCTAGCCAGGCCAGCTTCACGACTCCACAGAACTCTTTGTTAGTCGCTTTTGCTGATGCATGGGATCTTCATGCTCAGCGTGTCTTCTCTGGATTCAAATTGTGACCTTCTCTTAAGTTCTTCCTCAACCTGCAACTTGGGTGGATGGTTCTGCTAGAATCACAGTGATTCAGGGGTCTCAGAAAGGTATAGGAATATTCTGTTTCCTGTACGTACTTGAATGTCACGTGGGCCTGTAGGTTTGAGGCTGGGCATTGGTGCTCCTGTTGAAATGAAAATATTACAAGCAACTAACTTGATCAGAATGGGGCCAAACTGGACGCCCTTGTACCTCTCAGTTTGACTTTGGCACCACCAGCCCCTCCCCCACCCCGTGCTTGCCAACTACTGTCTGCTTGGTCGGCTGTCTTCAGGGATCACAGATCCTGAATAAAATCACATCTTTATAAGGAGACAGTGTCCGTCTCTGCTGTCATCTTTCAACCTTCGCTCTTGGGCTGTAGCCATCGCCTAATGTCCTCAGAGATCAGCCTGGGGTACATAGACTCCCATCTGACACTTCTACAGTCTATAGACTTACAGCTGAAATCGCCACCCCCGGGGCAGGGGCAGCAGCTGGGCTCCAGCTGCAAGTCTCTGCTCCCATTGCCTCTGCTTTTGCACAGGTGGCATGCGGTTCCCAGCTCTTTGTGGCTCTGGGTGGCCATCTACAGTTCGGCTACAAATGATCGCCCATTGCCCGTGCCCTGGTGAAGGCGGTACTTATACGTGGGGGGTCTGTTGCCCTTTCTGCTCTTCTCCTTTTAGTTCCCAGGCATTTTTCTGCTTAATTGGAATCTCTTTCTCATTTCTGCTCCTTTCTCCCGGTACACTAAGGACCACATTCACCACAATCATAGTCATTCTTGATAATAAAATCACTAAATTCTCGACTTGATTTATCACCCCAATTCACATGAAGCAAAGGCAACGCATTAGCCTTTCGACTGCTATATTTCCTCTGCTCTTTATTTTGATGCGTAAGGCTCTGGAATCTAAAGCAAGCTCCTGGAGCCCATCTTCTTCATAAATGTTGAGTGAGCCCTGCACAACCACAATGAATAGATGTTGCTAAAGAGGAAAGAGGTAGAAAATCAATGTCTCAGACAGGAAAGGAAGAGGTGCATCTTGGGAAATGGGACCTTGGAGACGTGCATCCTTTTTGGAGGGTCATCTTAATGTGCCAACACCTCAGTTAGCGTACATGTGTGAAAAAAGAATTTGCTAGATGAAGGGAACACCTGGCAGGGGTCTGATGTATGGATAGCTACCAGACCCCAAGAATTTAAGTCCCAGTGAGTTTGGCTTTGCTGAACCAAAGAGCGATCTGGTAGTCACCCTTAGTTGAAGACATTCCTCAAATCAACAGAAAGTTTTGCCTTTAGGGAAAAGGCCTCCAGGGACCTACATTAGTAGAAAAGAATATCACCTATGGCTCATAGGCACCATCAGCAAAGACCTTATTCCTGGTATGCTAAGTTTCTCTCACCAGCTGTAACGACAGATTTGAACAACTTGATTCCATCGGTTTGAAACCTGGTCAGATGGCAGGACCTGCATGAGGCATCAAAGGTACCAAAGAGGTAGCATCTCCCCTCTCAGCATCCTTGTGGGGCTTTTCTACAGCTCTGGGGCTTTTGGAGAAGGAGTCTCTCTTTTCTGAGGCAGGATAATAATAGAATTAATTTGGAGACAGTGGTGGACTTCAGGGCTCAGAACTGGAGAGTGCGAGTTGAGCCTTTAGTTTGTTAAAAGCCTTCAGAAAAATCGACTTGCCAAGACTAATGATGCACCACCTGCCTGTTCCCCTCCCACCATGCACTGCTACACCCGTTGAATGCAGAACATATTTAGCTAGAGGACGGGGTATGAAAAGACAGCTCCTACAGCTCATCTGCCATTTGATCTGATTGATCTCAGAAGTGTCACCTTTCCAGGCATCTTGAGAGTCTGTGTGCTGGGGGAAGGGAGAAGGAAGGAGTCAAGGACCGAGGTTGGGGAGGGCAATTCTTAGAGAAGTCTGTGAGACCCAACACATCTGGAGGTAGGCTGCTCCAAAAGACCAGAGCAGGCCAGATGAGGGTGCTGGAGACATGGACAGAGAAGGAGAAGAAAAATGGCATATAGAGATGATGAAAGGAGGGAGGGGGTGGGAAAGGAGGGAGGAAAGGCAGGAAGGAGAGAAGTGAGGAAGAAGAGGAAGCAGATGGACCGAGGGGACAATGTGGAAAGGATGTGCAAGGAAAAGTCAAAGAAGTGAAAAGAGCAGAGATAGCGGAGGCAGCACCTTGCTGGCAGGTCTTCTTGCTCCCCTTTTCCTCTAGTGGAGGGAAGGGAGCAAAGGAGCCAGCAGAACAGCATGGCTTTTGTGATTGGGAAGCTGGGCACCGAAGCTGTCAAGTCTCAACCCCTCACGGCAGCTTGTTCTATTTTTACATTCTGCAGAATTGAAATTAAACAAATGACCCGGTGAAGGCGTGTTCATGAAGATTTTATCCCGCACACCCACACAGCCAGTGCTGGTGGCTGAATAGTTAGCATAATATTCTATCTAATCAGATAAGAAGGTATCCTCTGCAGGGTGGCAGGCTCGAAGCGAGCATTGATAAGAAAGACCTGCTTTGATGACGGTGGGCTAAGCTAGAAAGGAACCTTGTTCTCTCAGTTGGCATGGGTAGCTTCAGAGTCTAGCCTTTCCCCTCCCTCGAGTGCATGCCTGCTTTTGTGAGACTCTTGGCCCAGTTCTCCTTGGAGATCACATTGGCCGTGGTGTGGGGGAGGAGGAGTGGCTCTCTTTGGCTGAAGCTCCTTTGAGTGGAGTAAACCCTGCTTAAAATCTAGGCACCTACTCACTCACTCACCAACTCACCCTATTTGTTGGCTAGAAGCTCATCTCTTCTGGAGCAACAACGCTTAGGCAGCAAGCCTGGTGAGGCTGCTCCCTTCCATTTTGTAGTTGGCATGAACCACAACAGATAATATTTTTCTGATGTGTGCATGGCTTCATGCTTTCATCCATAGAAGATCTAGTAGCAATTAGACACACACCCCTTTGCATATAGTCATAAACACACATTAGCATACCAGTCGACAAAGCCAGATTGGTTGGGTACATGCACCATTAGAAGTCTCTTCAAAAACTTCTCCTTGCCAAACATGTGTTGACAATCATTAGAGTATGTGTGGGCTTCTTTTCCCTGTGCATTGAAGGTTTATACAATTCCCCCTCTAGCGCTTTTAAAATACTCATTTTTTTTTCAAGTCCAGTGTGTAGACCAGCTAGTGGTGAAGACTGCTGTTGAATTTATCCTAACTTCAAAGGGAGCCATGGCTAGGATAGTTTGACTCAAAAAGGAATGTTTCTTCCTGCAGGCTGACGTGGCAGGGCCTGCTCTTTCCCTTCAGGACCCCAGAGTCTTACTAGCCAAAGAATAGTCCCTGGGGTAACTATGAAAGGTATCAACATGTGTGACTCATTGGAACGGAGAGCACCAACAGGAGCCACACGGATGTGTGTTCAAAGATCCTATGAAAGATTGATAGTCCATTAAATAAAAGACACCACCCCCGCTTTAATCTTGGCATTCTTTCTTCTTGGTTATCTGCTTCTCACAGTATGTCTGGCATGGCTTGGAGACCATGGAACATTTCTATGATTCTTGTGGGGCAAGTCAGCCTTTCCTTTATTAATAACAGCTTCAAAGTCTGACTTCCCGGGCACGGAGCCCCCACATCACAAGGCTCTCAGTTCAGAGGTATAGGTTGTACTTGCAAGCCACTGGAGCAAAACATGGCTGCCCCATGTCTTCTTGTCAAACCATTTCCTTAGACTTTTACACTTGGATCTGAGGCTGTTCATGTACAAGTCGGCAAATCTGCAAAAGCAAGTTCCTCGGTTTGGAAGTAGAGAGTATGTGCAAAGTCTTTACCCCTAAGTGTCCATTTTCCAGATGAGTCTGGTTTAATTAGCCCTTTCCGGGGTATGACCAGTACAGCACTCCTGAGCTCTTCATTTTTATTATTGAATTCAGCATTTCTTATGAAAATACATTGACTTTTTCTTACTGTTGCTTATTTTGTTTGGGTTTGATTTGGGGCTATTTGCAGATATATAAGAAGATATCCTGGGGATAGGAAATTCATTTCGTATATACCCTTTGTACATATAGCTTGGTGATTAATTTCAGTGTTTTGAATGCTTCTGTGTTTGGGCTGAGACTATCACATGCTGTCAGGTATGGAATTTTCCACTTGTGGTATAATTTTGATATTCAAAAAGTTTTGGATAGTCATCCTTTCAGGTTTTGAATTTTCAAGTTAGGGATGTTCCTCCTGTAATAAGAAGTCATTTCCTTCCTAATTTGTCCCTTACAAAGCTCCTGTGCATAAACTAAGACGTAAAGACAAGATGCATATGCAAGCCTGGAGGTAAATGCCTACAACACCAGCACTTGGGAGGTTAAGACAATAGGACTGTTGTGAGTTTGAAGTCAGCCTAGGCTATATAGTACATTCCAGGCTACCAGAGGATATACAATAAAAACTTATATCAAAAAAAAAGAAGAAGAAGAAAGAAAGAAACAAAAAAGGTCCAAGATCCAAGATGTATAGACAGTAATTACAGCTGGGACTTGAACCAGTCCTGTGATTTCCTGCGTGAGGACTTTCGTCGTAGATTTCAGCTTAAATTTTTAGTTCTTCCCTTTCTTGTCATCTACCATTAATTAGTGTTCACCGCCGGCAGACAGAGATGCACATGCACCTGCTTGTAGCTGTGCTAATCACAAAACGTCCCCTAAAATACCAATGCCTATGAGCGCATAGTTAAAGGGATTTGGCACCGAAGTGGGGAGGTAAATAAACAACATCAGTGTTCTTGAGACTGACTGCTTTTTTTACCCTCCCTCCTCCTCCTTCTTCTTCTTCTTCCAGTTTTGGCATGTTCATCCCTGCCAAGTTGCCTTGACATTTAAATCATAGAAAATACTGGGTAAAAGTTGGCACTCTACTGTGTAACTGTTATGCCTCCTTTTCTTGCAGACCAGCCTCAAAGGGAAATCCTGCCTCTTGGCTTGCTCCTGCTGAAACCAGCATTGCATAAATTTCTGAAACACAAAGAGATGATAGTAGATTTAGGGGTAGCCATGACTTCCACAAGAGAGCTGAGGCGAGTCCCTCGGGATTCAAGGGCTTCTATAAAAGATCTCACTTCTTGGCTGAGGCCAGTGCTTTCTTTGAACTCAGTTGGGAGCAGGCAAAGGAGAATGTTAATTTCTGGTCTTGGCTGGTCTTTTTGCACGAGCTTCCAGCTATTTGTCTAAGAAAAGTCCAAACCCAGGTGAATTAGGCTATGCTGGCGGCTTTATTTAGCTGTGAAGCTGACCCAAGTGGAATAATTTTGGCTCATCAAAAAGCAGGGACCACTTAGCAGATTCAGCAATGTATGCTTAGCTGTGCTGAGACTAGAGGGTGTACAAAAAGGGGTTTAAGTAATTTTATCTGTTCCTGTTCCTGCTCCCCAAACACAATGCTTCTCAAAGCACCCACAAGCCAAAGATGTAAGTACGTCATGTCAAGGCTAGGTTTTCACTCTTCTGTGTGAAGCCTGTTATTTCTTAGCAACACTCAGATTTAACTTAGGCACCAAGCTGTCAGGCTACTTTGTATACCTGTAGTAAGATGATGAGCCCATGATCAAATGTGGTCAACTGGTCTTGGAAGAGGATTAAAAGGTGATAGCAAAACGAGAGACAGAAGAATACAGATCTTTGCACTTTCTGTGGCTTTGCCTCCATTGTGAGCAGTTGAAAAAAAAATGAGTTAAAAGGACAAGAATCTAGGCTTTTATGAGTATCTGGAAAGTGCCCTTCACACCTCCTCTTGTCTGTGTGAGTACTTTCTCTAGGAATTGTGGATAGGACAGAATGTGTCCTTCCCCTAGTTTTATTCTGTTCCTGCTTATTTTTTAAAACCACCTCCTCCATTTATATTCCTCCGGCAAGCATTTATTAGCCAAGAAGCGAGGAGGTAATGAAGCTACAGACCTGAACGAAGATACATTTCTTTCTTCGGAGAACGCATGCTCTAGTAAGGAGGATAGGGAAGAGGCATGAAAGATGCCATGGTAAGGACCCTGAGGAAGTGAAAACGCAGTGTGATAGGGATGCCAAACCCAGCTCAGTCAGAAGAATAGCCAGGGAGGGGGCGGGGGCGCCAAGAAGGCGTCTTCAGGAGAGATCATATTTGAGCTGGCTTTCTGAAGGCAAGCAGGTGTGCTGCTGCTGGAAAACCATAGAGGCAGTCACCTTTCAGGCAGAGGGGACAGTGTGAGCGAACAAGTGGAGTGATGACATATTTGATGTGTTGTAGGCTGTGAGTCAGGAGTTCTGTGAGAGGTGGTGATGGTTGGGCAGCCAGTCTGGAGTGAGACTTCGAGGGCCCAAGTCTAAAACTTGCATTAAACCGAGGCTGCAGAACATTTTTTTCAATGAGAGACTGAAAACAGATTCTTTTCCAAAAGAAGGATAACACTGAGCATGTTGTGAAGGTTAGGTTCAAACCAGGAGAGGTCCAACATTAGGGTCAGCATCCATAGGCAGGGATGCTGGGGTGTCCAGATGAGGCCTCCTGTGGTAAGAAAAGTTAGAACATGCCATCCAGATATGAGAGAAACTTAGACGTCACCAGTTAATTGTTGGATAGATAGTGGAAGCTGAGGGAAGGCAGTGGGGATCATAGACTGGACAAATGCCCTATCTTGCCGTCTGTGCCGGATCAGTGGTCATGACTCGAGATATGATGCTCAGGAACAGTGAGCATAGGTAAGGTGACCACGAAAGAGTCTGAGCAGGCTAAGGATAAAAGGGGGCTTTAGAATGGAGATGCGATGGGCCATTTGTCCACTTGCCAAAAACAGTTCCAATAAAGTTGTGCAGGAAGATGAAAGGAACAAGAGAGCAGAGTCACTCTGAGGTCAGGTGGGGACTCGGAGGCTACTGCTCTTAGCGTTTGAAAGACAGAAAGCGATGGAATGACAACTTACGTGACAATGGAGAATGAAAATGTTTCAGAAGAGAGAACCATGACCAGGCTTGGCAGAGGTGGGTGGGTCTCTGTGAGTATGAGGCTGGTCTACATAGTGGAGAGAGCGAGATAGATAGATGTAGTTAGTTTTTTACTATTTGGGGGTTTCTGCCACCCAGTTTCCAGATAAATACAAGGAGACTTATTCTTAGCTATGAATGTATGGCCTTAGCTTGGCTTGTTGCTAGCCAGCTTTTTAAACTTAAATTATCCTATTTCTCTTTAACTACATTTTGCCTCTGGGCTTTTTAACCTTTCTTTATCCTATATATCTTTCCTTCTTACTCTACGGCTGGTTGTGTGGCTTATTAACTGGCCCCTGGCATCCTCTTCTCCTCAATCTTCTCCCAAGCCTAGATTTCTCCTCCTACTTATTCTCTCTGCCTGGCAGCCCTGCCTATCCCTCTCTGACTAACTATTGGCCATCCAGATCTTTATTAGACCAATCATTTGCCTGTTTTAGGCAGGCACAGTAACATAGTTTTACAGAGTTAAACAAATGCAACATAAAACAATACAACACATCTTTGCACCATCAAACAAATATTCCACATCATAAATGAATATAACACATCGTAAACTAATATTTCACAACAGATAGATAGATAGATAATTATTTGAATGCATTTATAATAGACAATAGCCACATTGTAAGGGGAATGGTAGAAGATACAGGAAAGAAGAGAGATGAGAGACAGACAGAAAGACATACACACACACACACACACACACACACACACACACACACACACGGGGGGGGGGAGCATGCAAACTCATAACAGAACTAGTGAACAAAGTAAAACTAGAAAGACTAGAGGTGCAGAGGGAAGAATGAAGGAGAGCTAGTACTTATGGCCCATGGAGAAGCATTTTATATTTTGACTTAATTTTTATTAAAACAGGTATAAGAAGAAACAGTTACTTTTTGGGAAAGTGGGAAAGTTTCCGCGAGTGAGCCCCACTTTTAGGCGTGTGGATGTGGAGGGCCATCAGGGGAAAACTTTTCCTTCCTCTCTGAAGAAGGGTTGTCATCTTCCAAAAACGCGGTAGGGAGTGACATGGAGCGTTCCAGAAGAATGGGTAACGTTCTGAAGACTCAAAACCATCGCCTGACATGGTGTTCACACCTGGAGCAGCTGCATGCGCTCTCTCCTAAAAAGCCTGCAGAGTCCAGTTAGTACTTATTTCGGGGACTTTCTAAAACGTTGCAAATGTTTCCCGCCTTAGATTTGGATGGCCTTGTCCACCAGGTTCTTTCTTCCATGAACTGCACTGTCTTAATCTTATGTCAGGCTGCCTTAGAATGCATTTGTCCAGAGATCACAGTTCCTAGCTCTTATTTCACAGAATTTCAAACTCAGAAAGCAAATTTTCTAGGCCATTCCTCACACTTCCACTCTAGCCAAGTAATTTAATGGCTTCCATTTTTGTCTGGTGTGTTCTGTGGCATTGATTCACCACCCCACAGTCATGTGCTTTCTGCAAGTTTTGGCGCCCAGAAGCCAGGTATAGGACAGACCTGCTGAGACAGACAAAATCTCTTCCTATCATCTGGGGAACAGCACCAGCAGGAGGGAGGATTGCCTGTCAGACTGGGTCTATTAGGGCTCTCTGTGGTTCGTCCGTCCTTACTCAATCTCAAGCCAACTCAGTGTCTTGGGGTTCATAGCATCTGCAGCAAAGCATTTGCAGCTCCCTCTATTGCACAGAGAACCAGCAAAAGGAAACAGGACTCCAGGTAGCTGGGAACAATGACAGCATTCAAAAAGAACTTTATAAAAACAGAAGGAGAGAGAAAAATCACAGCTGTGTTTTATCTGCCTGTTTGTTTGTTCACAGGGCACTAAGCGAGGTTTTAAGGATGACTTTTCTGTGTCTGTCTGTCACCCTTTCATACAGGTGGTTCTGATTTCCTCCCATGCTATCAAAGAAGAAGATTAAACATAATTGCCCAGGGCTTCAGTTTACATGTCAAACACAATTACACAGGAAACAACTGGGCAGAGTGTGTCCTTCTCAAGGGTCAGGACCTAGTTTGAAGGTGAATTCTGGATAGGAATCCTAAACACTCAGCTCCCAGTGGCCCTTTGTGGCATTCTTCTTGTATACACCTGGCTGGTTTGGAGCTCAGAGTCACTTCATGTGACCTTGTGCAAGGAAGAAAAGGAGGCTCAGGGAAGAGCCACTTGGTCAAGTTTGTGTGTCTGCTGGTAGCAGTGTGGGACAGACTCCCCTTCCATCTCCTGACATAACGTTCTCTGCAGTTCTTCAGGCCCCAGCCGCTGGAAAAGGGTGATCTGAGGTGCTGTGGAGTGGTGTTGCCAGGCAGCTGGCTGACTGCAGGGCACCACAATATTATTGTCCCCATGTGCATGTTCGTCCCATGTGCAGATGATTCTAAGATTTTCCATCTTGTATCCTTGGAGTCTGAATCTCTCTTCTCCTCCCCTCATTATTTGGTGGCCGTGTGCTTAAGAGAGGGCAATTTGAGCAAATAGGTTTTCTTTTTATCACCATACATTTTAAAATCTTGTGCATAATATAACAGATTAAAACTGGTGTTTTGAGGAGCTGGGGAGATGGTTCAATGGATAGGTGCTTGCTGTGCAAGGATCTGAGTTCAAATCCCTAGCAACTATGTAAAAAGCTGGGCATGGCAGCACGCATCTGTAACAGTTTGAGGAGGGCAGGTACAGGCGGAGCACCAGAGCTTGCTATCCAGTCAGTCTGGCCAATTCGGTGAGCTTCAGTTTCAGTGAGAGACTCTGCCTCAAATATAAGTTGGAGAGTAATAGAGAAAAGCATTCTAGATCAACCTCTGGCCCCCACAGACATGCACATACACATGCACTTGAACTTGCACCTGCACACACACACACACATACACATGCACTCACACACCCCACAGATAAATTAAAACTTTAAAGTTAGTCTTCTGATTTTTGGAGGGGAGGAATCAAGCCCAAGGCCTTGGGCATGCTAAGCAAGTGCTCTATTATTGACCTACATGCCCAGCCCATCTTTGGAATATTTGTAACATGTTATCATCTGTTAGCAGACAGAGATTTGTATCAATAAATGATACCAACGCATTCAGCAGCTACTTATAATAGTTGAGATGGTAGAACCACGTGGAGCTTTCTATAGCATCTGTCTGGTCTTCCGCTGGACCGTTTGGGGGTCGAGGTGATCTTTAGAGGGCACAGACATGGTTTTTCTGGACTGAAAGTCACTTATTATCTCTCAGGCTACAGGCATGCGAAGGGATGACTCAGAGCAGTGACCTACTCCAGAGGGGGAGTCTGGGTGATTACAATACAGCTCTGGCTTCCTCTTTCAGAACAGGTAGACGTTCTCCAAAGTCGCTGTTGGGATTTTGTTGGTCAGGGTGGTGGTGTCCATGTTGTTTGGTACAGAAACAGGCACTAAGCAAATGCCTCAGGGTCTGGGATTTTTTTTTCAGTAACCCCATGGGAATGCTGGGAAAGTCTAAAGTACACTTAAGAGGAAATCCCCAAAGTGTTTCTCTTACACACATAGGTGGGAGAAGATAATTGACGATGGACAAGAACATGCCTGGGAACCAAGTAAACCCCTTATTAAAGAAAGACATTCTGAGCTGGAGGGATGGCTTGGTGGTTAAGAGCACTTGCCGCTCTTGCAGAAGACCTGGGTTTGTTGCATAGCACCCACATGATAACTATCAGCCATGTGTGTGGGACTCAAGCCCCAGGGCACCCAGTGCCCTCTTCTGATCCCTGCAGGTAGCAGGCATACATGAGCTACATATACACACGTGCTGGCTAAACAGCCGCAGACATAAATAAATCTAAGTTAAGAGGAAAATAAAGCCCTCTGAAGAGTTTCATTTTTGCCTCCTTAAACACAGAGAATTATGGAATCCTTGAAGAACTCCGATCATCTCCTTCCGCCAAAGCTTCAAGTCCTTGAAAGCTTAACTTAGGCTTCGCTGGGTCATTTTGGAAAATGGTTCTGTCCTTGCAGATTTTTTTTTCTCTCTGGTATTTTCCTCACCAGAGAGAATCCCATTTGGACAAACTATGAGTTAACAGCCGTGTAGACATCCATGTTAATAGCTTTCCTGTGTAGGTACTCAGACACGCTAGTGATGACGAGAAATGTGGTCCGGACTGGGAGCTTCAGGGGATCCCTGGGGTCTATGCTTCCCCTATTTTCCTGGTCTGTTCAATACTGCGAACTGCTTCCAAAATGTTAAAAATGATGTGTTCATAGTCTGGATTGTTTTTTTCCCTGTTATCTGTGTTAGTGTTTATGTCTGTTCTTAAATAACTCGTTGAATAATGTGGTGTTTTGTCTGTCCACTCCTCCTCTCCTGCCGTCAAACCTAGACAAGCTCTCCAAGATAGGCTATTTTGCTGTTGAGTCTTGGGGACAGAAAATGGTACTCACAATAGTCATTACTCTCCCACGTAACTCTTTGATAATAAGCCTTTGTTTCTGTTCAGGCTTCAACTGAAACCACAATCCAGGGTTTCAAGGAGCCTTCTCTCAAACACTAAGTATCATTAAGGTGCAGAAATTTCTACCCACAGATTTACTATCTTTCCATTAAAAGCCTGAGGACAGATTAACTCACTTTTCTAATGCAGGAAGGGTGAGTTAGAAACAGCTTGACATCCTCGAGATCATTGACCTGTGAGCTTCACAGCCTTCTAGTTTTATTTTGATAAAAGCCTTTAAGCATACTTGCCTATGTTTGGTTAAATTATCGCAAAACGGCAACAGCAACTCTCCACGTTTATTTCTAGATCACCCCAGTGTAGGGCTAATGGACTCTCTCTCGGGCTGAGTGCTCAGGTGATGAGATGAGAGGTGGAAGCAAAGTCATCCTTGGAATGATCTAGGCTAAGGCGTTATTGAAAACTCTGGGGCTGAGTGGCCATCGCCAGCATTTGTCTTCCCCAGTGTCACATGGGGCAAAGTAGTCAAAGGGTTCCAGGGAAATATTCATTTGACCTTGCATCCATGCAGGTCTAATCTGCGTCTTAAGAATCACATTCATCTTTATCACTGCTATCAATAACAGCATTAGATTTAAACACTTTTCCTGGGCTAAGCACCTAGTTAACCACAGTACAACCATGATGTCACTGAATTCCTTTCGCCGAAATGAGTCAATATTATTAGCGTCCCAACTTCTCAATATTTGGGAAGCTGAGAGACTTCTTCAGGGTTACTGTGGTAGCATGTATATCTGAGGTTCAAATTTGGGTCTAATTTTAGGGCCTGAGTTTCCAATGGGATTATGTCATATGAAATAAAACAATCAAAAATTACAGACATATCTTCTTTCTAAGGTATGATACTTGATTTATGGGGTGAAGGTAAAAAGTAGCATACGTCACCTATTTCCAAATAACTTAAAAACTGATGCTCAAAAAGCCATTTAAAAGCATCTAGTAAGGAGCTGTCAAGATGGCCCAGCAGGGGAAGGCCCTTCCCACCAATATGGATGACCAGAACATATGTATCAGAAGGAGAGAACCATCTCCTACCAAAGTGTCTTCTGATCTACACATGCACGCCTTCACCCATTCAAACACACACACACACACACACACACACACACACACACAAAATAAATGAATGCACCATTTTAATAAATAAGAAGCCAGCTATGATGGTATAAGCCTGTAGTTAAAATACTTTGGAAGCTGAGACAGAATGGGAGTTTGAGACTAGCCTGGGCTATGTGGTAAGATTCGTTCTCAAAAAAACAAGACAAAAACAATAACCCAGTAATTAGCAACACAAATGGTCAATGTGTGAACTGTGCTATATTCATAGAGAAGTCCTAGAAAAGGTGAGATTGACACTTGGCTTTGAAGAATGGGCGAGGCTTACACACACTGAAAGCAAACAGAAGTGTTTCTACAAAGAAGGAAGTGAGAAGAACAAACTGAAGGTGAGAAAGTGTGAGGCGTTTGGTGTTGAATGGTTCAGGGTGACTGGAGTGGGGAGACAGTGAGCTGTTCAGGAAGGGCACATTCGTGACACTGCCTGTTTGACCAGCAGATAATTCCTGAGGGTCAGCTCTGTGGATGTGTTCCTTAGAGAAAGACAGAACAATGAAGGCGAGCCTCACCGATGACCAAGTGAAGAATATTGGACTTTATCTTGTGAACTGAAAGATCCCACAGTCAGTACTTTGAGACCTTTAAAATGGATTCAAATCCTTCTCTGAATACTCTCCAAATGGATTGCTTATCCTGTTCTCCGTTCCCAAGATTTTCTGGACTTCTCACTGGAGCAGAATGTTCCCCTGGCTGCTCGTCCATTCATCCACACAGACAATGCCCATGTTTAGGTGATGGTGGTAGCAGAGGGGGAAGAAAACCTTTGAAAACATCAAAGAAGGACATAGAGAGGAGGTAGGCTACTGTCATGTCATAAGAACTGAAAACAGAGGCGTTTACAAGAGGTGTGGAGCCAAGGGTGCCAAGGTGGCAGAGGCTGGCCGGTGTGACAGAGAAGACAAGGCAATTACAGACCAAGAAGATACATGGGAACTTGGATATTCTTCTATTAGTGACCCCAAAGGACATATATTTCTATTCTACTATTTCTGCATGTGTAGGTGGGGCTGGGGTGTGTCTGTTGTTTTCCTGGAGAATATTCAATAGTAAACGACAAGGGGCAGTTGGCCATTTAGTACAGCCTGCTCTTTTACCCAGCTCAGCGGACAAAAAGGGGGAAATTAAGATAAACAGTAGCATGAATACAGAAAGGAAGAAATATTTTATTTCTTAAAATGGGTAAATTAATACCTACCCAACAAGGAAGGACTCGTTCAAGAAACTGAAACAATTAGAAGCAAAATATCTATGAGCTGGGAGTGTAGTTCAGTTGTTAGAGTGCTTGTTTACTGTGTACAATGCCCCAGATTCAGTCCCTAGCACTGCATAAAAGTGGGTGTGGTAGGCATCCTTATAATCCTAGCATTCAGGAGGCCAAAGTAGGAATCTCAGTAGTTCATCCATCCACAACTAAACAGAGTTTGAGGTCGTCCTGGACCACATGAGACCCTGTCTTAAACGTAAGAGGAAAATTTGCCTGTCTAGTAGGTTACTTGACTTTCTAATGGTAACTGGGTAGTTCCAACTCCTCAATGCTCATTAGCCACCTTGACACAGTGCACACTCATCATGAGCCCACTCGGTCCATTGCCTCTACACCACATGGCCAGAGCCTCCTTAAAGCCATCTGTCACTGAGCTGCTATCTTAAGTGTTAGGGTTGCTAGAAGAAAAAGTTAGGAAGTACACTTGAACACATAGGCACAAGAGATCACTTCCTAAATATAACCCTAGTAGCACAGACACTGAGAGAAACAATTAATAAATGGGACCTTCTGAAACTGAAAAGCTTCTGTAAAGCGAAGGACATGGTCAACAAGACAAAAACGACAGCCTACAGAACAAGAAAAGATCTTCACTAACCCCATATCAGACAGAGGTCTGATCTCCAAAATATACAAAGAACTCAAGAAATTGGTCACCAAAAGAACACATAATCCAAAATTAAATAAATAAAATAAAATTGAGTACAGACCTAAACTCAGAACTCTCAACAGAGGAATCTAAGATGGCTGAAAGATACTTAAGGAAATGCTCAATGTCCTTAGTCATCAGAGAAATGCAAATCAAAACAACTCTGAGATTCCATCTTACACCTGTAAGAATGGCCAAGATCTAAAACACTGATGACAACTCTTGCATTGCTGGTGGGAATGCAAGCTGATAAAGCCCCCTTGGATATCAGTGTGGCGCTTTCTTAGAAAATTAGGAAACAACCTCCCTCAAGACCCAGCAATACCACTTTTGGGTATATATCCAAAGGATGCTCAATCGTGCCACAAGGACATGTGCTCAACTATGTTCATAGCAGCTTTGTTTGTCATAGCCAGAACCTGGAAACAACCAAAATGCACCTTGACTGAAGAATGGACAAGGAAAATGCGGTACATTTACACAATGGAGTACTACACAGTAGAAAAAATTAACATCTTGAAATTTGCAGGCAAATGGATGGAGTTAGAAAACATCATTCTGAGTGAGGTAACACAGACTCAGAAAGACAATTATCATATGTACTCACTCATAAGTGGTTTTTAAACATAAAGCAAAGAAAGCCAGCTTACAGATCACAGTCTCAGAGAACCTAAACAATAATGAGGACCCTAATAGGGGCATGCATGGATCTAATTTACATGGGAAGTAGAAAAAGACAAGATCTTCTGAGTAAACTGGGAGCATAGGGTCCTTGGTAGAGGGTGTAAGGGGAGGGGAGAGACAGGGAGGGGAGTAAAGTGTAGAGCTCAATAAAAATCAATTAAAAATGGCAAAAAAAAAAAAACAGAGTTAGGGTTGCAAAGGTACTGGCCCCACAGTCAGAGAAATTAACTGTTTGGGGGCGTAGTCAGAGTAACAAACAAATGTAGTCCAGTTTTCTCAGTAAAAAGGTAGAAATACTTCTATGTACTATGGTAATCGAGAAATGAGGAAAAGCTGCCCAGAGGAGATGATCCTCGGTGTTTATATTTGTAGAACACGCAAAAGCAGGCAAGGAATGTTGGGAAGAGAATCTTCAGCAGACAAAACAACACAGTCAAATCACAGGGGCCAAACAGAGTGGGATTTTCACAGAAAACATCACTGCTTTTGGAATTACCATCATGTGAAGCAAAAAGATGCATTGACAATGAGTCTGGGGGAGGTGCATGAGATGAGGGTATCAGGAAGCAAGATCCTTCAAATTATGCAGAAGGAAATGGGAAACTACTGAGGAATTTAAACAGCAATATGTCATATGTATGTGCAGATGTATGCTGCTTATAAATAAAAGATCCCCAGAGAGTTATTCAGTCAGCAATGTCTTTGGCTTTGATTTACTGAATACCCAGCTCACAGTCGCTCAAACAAATAAAGGAAGACATTTTTTCATGCAGTATGTCAAAAGAAAGGAGGTTCCTACCCCAGTTTAGAGAGCCAACAGTGCAATCAAGATTTTTGCTTTTGATCCCCATGCTATTACCTAATGGTTTCCTGAAGGCAATTACTACTCGGGGATCATTTGAAATATGAGAAAGGGGCCAGAGTTGTATTTTCTAGAGGAAGCCCAGGCTTTCCTGGAGCTTCATGGTACACTCTTCATGTTTCATTGTCCTGACTTTGAAAGGACCACCTTATTTGCAAAGATGGCTCTAACAAAAGATTCTTCCCGGGTTCTATAATAAAGGAGGGCAAGGGAAAGGAGTGTTTGAAATGAATGTGTAGATAGCCAACCAACGGGTATAAGCTACAGAGATTGCTCTGTATCAGAGACTTGGAGATTATATAGCATCCTCTGTCAGGTAGTAGAGGTGGGACATGACACAAAGAAAAACATTGGGCATGTGTTTTTTCTTTGTTTGTTTGTTTATTTTTCGAGACAGAGTTTCTCTGTTAACAGCCCTGGCTGTCCTGGAACTAGCTCTGTAGTCCAGGCTGGTCTTGAACTCAGAGATCCACCTGTCTCTGCCTCCTGAGTGCTGAGATAAAAGGTGTATGCTACCACCACCCAGCCTCTGACACATGATTTAATTGGATGAGACAAGACCATGGGAGGAAGAGTACTGGAGCTTGGGTACCATTTGCACATGATATGGTCTGAAATCATAAGGACTTTTTTTTTTTTTTTTTTTTTTTGCAGAACCTGGAGATGTTTGATGGGTTCAGGTTAATGTTTAAAATCAGACAGCATCCAGCTTTCTGTCTTGGAACTGAATTCTCCTTTCCCTTTTGTGTACTTTGCTAGTGTGATCCTGTGATCATTAATTACAGAGCTAAAATTATGCTAGGAACTGGTAGAGAATAAACAGGGAGGTAAAATTAGGAAGGTAAGAGCCATGCTAGTCTACACATAGCTTACATTTTAGAGAATACAACTGAAAAATAGTGTAAGAAAAGATGGAACTGTTTGTGACTTATTACAAGTTGGGTATCAACAACCCAGCCATGGGCCACGAGTCCCATTTGAGTTGGTTTTTATTTGTCTGCTTATTTATTTATTTATTTATTTATTTATTTATTTATTTATTTTGCAGTGGTGGGGATGCAATTCTGGGCCTTGCACTTGTTAGGCAAGTGTCTAATACAGAGTCACACCTCTACTCCAAGTACTGAGTTTTGTAGTTCAAGGCTAGATCTAACCACTGTTCCTCACCTGGTACTGTTTTACAGAGCTGTCTGGTCCATATAGGCCTGATGTGGGGAGTTCATGTTTGTTCAGCATCCTCCTCTCTAGCCTACACAGATAGACACACACTTGCTGAAGTATGTCTTGTCTTTTGTCCTCTCTCCTGTGGTCAGCCTGTCAGAAGGAAGAACAATAGTATTGGGGAACTGGAGTTGCTTAGTTCTAAATATGGAAAAAGTAAAACCCAAGGCAACTGAGCAGTATTCTAGAAATGTTTCAAGTATGCAGATAATTCCAGAGATTTGTAGCTCTCTGAAGGAGATGAACTGTAATCTCTTTTAAATTTCAACATGGAAGTGCTACTTTCCCCCACTGGGCTTCTTGCCAGATGACATACGTATACAGCATTGTATCCTCCCTTTATTTAGAGTTAGAGCTCATAAAACATGCCAAGTTGGTTTAGGAGATGCTTTGGTCTGTAAAACACTTGCTATTCAAGTATGAAGAGTTGAACTCATATCCCCAGGTCCGCTATAAAAAGCTGGGTGTGCTTACTAGACCTGGATGGAGGTGGGTGGTCCTTGGACTTCTCACAGAGCAGGGAACCCTGATTGCTCTTTGGGCTGACGAGAGAGGGGGACTTGATCGGGGAGAGGAGGAGGGAAATGGGAGGCGGTGGTGGGGAGGAGGCAGAAATCTTTAGTAGATAGATAGATAGATAGATAGATAGATAGATAGATAGATAGATAGATAGATAGATAGATAAGCTGGGTGTGGCCGTGCATGCCTGTGATCTCAGCCCAGGGGAGGCGGAGACAGGAGAACACAGAACCCCAGAGACTCCTTGACCAGCCCGTCTTGTGAAATTAGCAAGTTTCAGATTTAGTGAGAGACTTCTCAGAAATAAGGTAGGGAACGGTAGAGGGAAAGATCTCTAGCTTCCACACATGTAAACACATGTACATATGCACACTTGCACCCACACACGTGTACACTCACATTTGAGTAGTTGCATAGTTACTGTATCAGGAGCACTGGCCTTTTCTTATTGTTAATCCAAATTAGTTTTAATATGCTCTAGACACAGAGGCAAAGACAGTTTTGAATCTTGATTCTGAAATTTCCCAAACTATTTCCGTTTGTCTGTCCTGTCAGACAAACGGAACAGCGACTTGCGTGGTAAAAGTTTAGGAAACTTGGATTAAGTCCTTCGAGCTTGGGCACTTTCCTCCACAGGTCTGGATGCTGTTCTTACTCACTCTGCTCCAAACAGCTGCTCTGCTATTGCCCTGGGATTCTGTGCACTCGGTAACTATGAACTGACTAACGCGGCGTACATGGAAAGAGCCTCATAGTCAGTTTTAAGAGTCCTAGACCCTAAGGAGTTCACAGACTTCTGCCTAGTTAAGTTGCATTATCTCTCTCCCTCCCACTCATCTCTGCCTTCTTGGATCATTCTAAGTCTCTTGAAGGAACACGAGTGTCTACTTTGACAAACACACCACACCTCCCTTCAGACATTTCGGTGCTTAGTTTCTGAAATCCCCAAACAGACAGATAAATAGTCCCAAAAGACAGGATTTTCTTTAGGCTGTTTTTCCTCTGTCTTGTTTGTACACCCAGCCTAGGGTGATAACTGCTGCTGAAGACCTAATATAAATGTCTGGAAACAGCAGCAGTCAAGTTAAGCCCAGACCTTACCCTGCTAATGGGAACTAAACTGAAGAATAAGTTTCCAGTTGGCTGACACGTTCTGGTTCTGGTTGGATGCTCTGGGCAGAAAAAAAAAAAGCATTAGAATAAAGAGGGAGCCATGTGTGCTGGGTTCAGGAGAAAAATGAATGTTCTTTGGAGGGGCGAAATCAAATAATTTCTGAAGTATAATGGCAAGGAGACCATCAAAAAAAGAGGACAAGGGGACCATGTCACACAGGAAGCTCGAATCAGGTGTGGGGCACACCTATAACAGCAGTTGGGGAGAGGAGGAAGTGAGCCATTAAGGAAGAGGCAATGCATCACTAGCAACACACCTGAAAACCTTCCCCACCTCCATTTTATAGAATATTAGAAGCAACTCAAATCAACAATAAAAAAGGGACAGTATGCTTTGCTTCTACAGACCATTAGCAGTCCATAATATTGTGTGTGTGTGTGTGTGTGTGTAGGATCATGTGTGTAACTGTGTGTGGATGCTGAACATTTTCTCACCCATGCCCACCATTAGTGTTCTGTTAGATAGACAGACTGGACGGTTTGGGCATCCTCACTATCCCTCAAGTTCTCTACACTGTCTAATCACTAACATTTGGTTTATCTGCGTCTGGTTTTTCTTAAGTATCCACAAGGATCGGTCTATGCCCAGGACATGGTCCTGGTGTTTTCAAACACCACTGAGAACTGGAATATAACGTACATGTAGATGTTCCAGTGGCTCTAACTTAGGTATCTAAAGAGAAGACTGAAGTTGAGTGATGTGGATGGCCTTCCATGGCCATATATTCCTGTTTCTGGCACTTTTAATGTAACTCGGTAGTGCATTACTACGAGGATAAAAAAAATGCTAGAACAAGTGGCAAGCACTCATGATTTGTTTGGTGCTCCCCTCCTCACCCAAGCAGATGTGTTTCTTTTCCTATCAGGCATAATTCCAAACGCCAGTATGTTGTAGTAATCAGAGCACTGGGCTTGGCTGTAGCTATCAGGATGACTGTGGATAGACCATTCACTCTAGAACAGGAATGTGGCTGAAGATGTTGTTTTTCCATTGACCTCTGAAGATGCTGAAGCATGAAGACCCTGGCCAACTGACAGTGTCACGGCACTAGTAGGACAAAAAGACCTGCAGTGGAACCCAGAGTCACCAAAATCCAAACCTGCATTTGTCACTCACAGCTTTTCCATCTCCTTAGCTGAACATTTTGTCACCGATGCCCTCTATCTATTGATCTCTCAGATGGAGGAATTGGGCTGGTTTTGAATATCCTTTATAGCTCTCAGGTTCTCTGCATTGTCCAGTCCTGAAACTTGAACAGGACATTCGTGAGGACGATCTCAATCAGCCTAGGGTGTATGAAAGCGTAAGATAAAGTTATCTCCATTTAACTACTATCCTCCAAGTACATTCCTGAAGAGAGCAAAGCGCTGGCCTGTGGCAGCTCATTAGTAAATTAGGGGAGATGCATGCAGAAGGCAAATCATGTGTGGACATTTGCACAGATAACGCTTGCGAGCCCACTTCACTCCTCTTTCTGCCTGTCAGTGTGTGTTGCAGAACAATCAAGGAATAGTAATAGAATAAAATTTAGGAAACAGGACGTGCCACCTGGCTTCAGCGCTCCTTGATTGCAGGAGGGGCTGAGGGAAGGGTGAGAGGATCTGGCTTGTGTTATCCTCAAGAAGCACAAAGGAAAGGTGTACAAAGGAGGACAGGGGGAGGGGAAGTACAGAGCAAGTTAAAGTTGCAAGGATGGGTGGAGGCAGAAGCACCAGGGGTTAGCATAAGAGCACCTCCCAAACACATCTACTGTAGCACACTGTGTAAACGGCTGGAAGGACGGGACCAAAACAGGCACAGTCTCCTAGCATCTCTGATTTGGAAAGGATCCAGGAAGACAGGTGGTCCAGCTTCATCTTAGTGCCTAAATCCCATCTGGAGCCTCTCCCTGGCCTCACAAGGCAGGGCATAGGATTGTGGGACAGCTTGGGCTGGGAGGAGGGAACTTTCCTTGCTGAACTGATGTTATTTAGGTTTTCAGATAACCTCTTCTGGCTTTGATTCTGCCCCTGTGGGTTATATGTAGCTGACTTTACACACCCCTCATGTTTGATTCTTTCAACTGTCTGAAAGTAACCATGATGTGGGAGTGTCATATATCAATCTGTTGATTTCATTGGTTAAGTAATAAACACACTGCTTGGCCTCATAGGTTAAAGCATTGGTGGGAGGAGTAAACAGAATAGAATTCTGGGCGGAAGAGGAAGTGAGGTCAGACTCTGCTCTGCTCCCGGAGAGATGCCATGCTCAGCTCTGCCAGATAGACACAATAGCTCTGCGCTCTGAGGCAGACGCATGAAGCTCCCCAGGATGGACGTAGGTTAGAATCTTCCCGGTAAGCGCACCTTGGGGTGCTTACACACATTATTAGAAATGGGCTAGTCCAGGTGCGAGAATTAGCCTGTAAGGGCTAGAGTTCATGGGCCAAGCAGTTCTTAAATGAATACAGTTTGTGTGTTATTTCGGGCATGAGCTAGCCAAGCGGCCGGGGTGTTGGGGACGCAGCCCCGCCGCCGCTTCCTATTTCAACATAACCACAACGTTTTTGTACAGACACACAACTGTACACGGAAGACGCCGTCCATTTGTTGCGGGAGCACCTATACTTGTGTGTGACCATGTTTGTGGAGACCAGAGGTCTACACTAAGTGTCTTCCTCCATGGCTCTCTACCCTGGTTTTCGAAACAAGGTCTCTCACAGAACCTAGAGCTTTTTGATTAAGTTGGATTGGCTAGCCAACAAATCCCAAGGTTCCTCCTGCCTCTGCCTCTCTGGCGCTGGACTCACATGTGAACATTGCCACAGCACAACTGCCAGGAATCTGAACTCTTCTTCTCAGGATTACATGGCAAGAGCTTTACTCCCCTCAGCCCCTCTGCTTCCTTTCCCCTCTTAGAAAAGGTGTGTTAAAAGGACATGGTGACTCATGTCTATAATCTCAGCCTCCAGCTGAAGCAGGGGAATGGCCATGAGTTTGAGGTGAGTGTGGGCTGGATAGTGAGCTTCAGGCCAGTTTGGGATATATAGTGAGACTTTGTCTCCCCATACAAGAGTGTTTTATAATCTACTGAGTCAGAAGTTTATCCTGACTATCCCCTGGGAGGAGTTTGTTTAGCTGGTGTCCCTTAAAGTAGACCTGATCAGGTTCCAGTGAGGCTATACAGCAGACCTGCTTTAGACACTTGGATATGGACAGAACCTACAAGCAACTTAGAACTCGCTGCAACTATCTGAGCACCATATACTGAGTTGCATGTATGCACTATCAATCAAATCGCCATGGATTTTCCTTCTATAAAAACCTTTTACTGACATTCAGGTTTATGATGGCATACACACACTGCTGGATGCAGTGCTGGAATACACGATGCCTGGCAATTCCCCAATCTCTTACCATAGTCTAATACTAACTGTGCCAAAAACCAGCAATAGGATTAATTTATCATTCCTTGAGTTTCCATACAACCTTACTGGCTGCTATTGGTAACAGCTTTGTTTCTGAAATGCTTCATAATAACACATTGTAAAATTATACAGTTTTTCTAAGAATTCATTTCATACTCACTGGTCTAAAATTTATAGATTATGCTTTCTTTCTTTCCTCATCTAAAAAAATATTGGGATGCTTGCCCACCTTTTAGCTTTACATAATCTTCCTTATTCTTCATAATTACAATACACACATGTGTGCACGCACACACACACACTCTCTCAAAGCCAGTGGGAGAATATGCACAAAGGATTGGAGCGCTGTGTCAGTCAGGCAAGTTCACGGTAAGCCACGTGATTGACAACCGAGATAAGCAAAGAGGAGGGGAACCCGAGAAAGTGAAGGAAGCATTACCATCTCTCTCTGCATCAAGGATGGATCTTTCATTTGTCACAACTGCGCTCAGCTTCTATTTTTATAACGCACCTGAGATAATCAGGTCATTCAGAAGACACATGACTTACTTTGGTTAGTGATTTTAATGCCTTCAGTTCACGGTCAGTTGTCCATGTTGAGTCTGGGCCTGTGGTGAGGCAGTGCACCATAGTGGACGTGTATGGCAGAGTAAAACTGTTTATTTCACGGCTGGTTGATCAAAGAGAGGAAGAGGAAGTAGATAGGGTCCCATCATCCCCTTTGAGAGCATTCCAACAATGGCTAAAAGACTTCTCACTAGGCTGTGTCTCAAGAATTTTCCTCATTTCCCAAAAGTACCCAGATAAAGACTAATCCTTTAATTCAAGGCCCTTTAGGGGATCAGTCCAGATCCAAACCATAGCAGAGTGTCACCACACTTCAGGGCCAGGATTGGGGAGACCCGAGGGAGGCCCTTATCACAGGTAAAAACAGTAGAGATGCCCACACTCTGTACTTAAATGCGAGAGTGTGTGTAACGTACGCCTAGATGTAGTGCAGAAGATACAATGCAATGGTCAGAAGGTTATCTAGAGGCGTATCAGCATGCTACGGTTTTGTGTGGTCTGTGTCTTTCAGTGACAGCACTCCTGAACTGTATTTTATAAAGTATACAAAGTGCCCACTTTTAAATATACAGCCCAGAGATGTTCATTTATCAGCATATTCACAGAGTTGCGCAATCATTTCCAGACTGTTTCACACCCCAAAATAAGTCCTGTGCACTTTAACAATTTCTTGATATTCCCCCGCCTTGACAGCCTTGGGCAGTCATCAGTCGGTATTGTCTTGATGGATTTGCTTCTCCCCCACTATCTTCTAAAAATGGAATCATATAATGTAGCTTTTTGTGTGCTTACTCCTCACAGTATTTTTTAAAGCTCACCTATATTCAAGCATACAAATCAGCGATTTATTCCTTTCAGGGATGAATGATACCTTTGTGTGTATATGGACCACATTTGATAATTACCTAGTTATCAGTTGATGCGCATTTGAGCTCTTTCTGTCTTTTGTCTGTTATGAATAATGCCACCATGAATACAAGTTTCTTTATGGATATAAGCTTTCATTTTTTTTTCATTTTCTTGGTTGTGTGATAACAGTTTTAAGTCCTTGTGGGGAACTGTTAGACTATCTTCTCAAGTGACTATTTTATTTATGTACAGGGATTGCAAATTCTCTCCATCCTCGTCAATCCTATTTTTATATTGTTTTTTTTTTCCTGCTTTGCTTAAGAAGCAACTTAAGGAAAGAAAGCTTTGTTTTGGTTCCTGGTGTAAGCAGGGATAGCATCTGTCCTGGTGGAGGGCAGCAGGAGCCTAAGGCAGTGGTTGCATGGCTTTCTCTGCCTGGAAGCAGAGAGGGGTGGAAGCTAGTGCTGAGCCAGCTTTCTCCTTTTCTCTTTTTTATTCCAACTGTGGTCCCAGCCTGTGGGGTCAGGATGAGTCTGCTTTCCTCAGTTAAACCTCTCTAGAAACAGTCTTGTAGAAATGCCCAGAGAAATGTCTCCAGGGTAACTCTAAATCAGATCGAATTGACAATGAAGATGAACCAACCCAGCTACAGCCTGCTTTTTGTAGTACGGTCATTCTTCCAGGGTGTGCAGTGCATCTCACTGAGGCTTTGATTTCCATTTCCCAATGGCTAAGGATGCTCACTATCTTTCCACGTGTTTACTGGCCATCAGCCTTTTTTGGAGAAATTCCTATTCAGGTCCTCTGTATACTTCCCCTGCTTTTGTCTTTTTATTGTGTAGTTCTAGGAGATGTGTAGTGTGATGTTTTACTCTTTACTCTTTTGGCTTTCAGGGGAGGGGCTGACACCCAGCTCCCAAGTAAGCACACATGAAGGCTTATTCTTAGTTATGAATGCCCAGCCTTAGCTTGGCTTGCTTCTTGTCATCTTTTCTTAACTTAACCCGACTACTTTTTGCCTCTGGATTTTTGCCTTTCTCTATTTTCTGGATACTTTCTTTACTTCTTTCTCCATGGCTTGCTGTGTAGCTGGGTGACTGGTCCCTGATGTCCTCCGCCCCAAATTCTCTTGTTCCCTCCTCTTCATCTTTTCTCCTTCTATTTATACCCTCTGTCTGCCAGCCCTGCCTATCCTTGTTCCTGTCTCACTATTGGCTGTTCAGCTCTTTATTAGACCATCAGATGCTCTAGTTAGTCAAAGAATCACAGCTTCACAGAGTTAAACAAATGCAGCCTAAACAAAAGCAACATACCTTAAAATAATATTCTCTACAAGAGAGATGTTGTTTTGTTGTTATTCTTTTATTTTACTTTGTTGTTAGTATTGTCACAAGCAAGATTAGGAAAGTGAACCTAATAGAGTTCTTTCTTGTAGTTGACCCAAAGAGTTGCAATTTTACAAGTCAAAGATGTCTCAGGCATCTCCAAGGACTTTGTCATTCATTTGTAGAATGTTTTTTTGAAAAGTTTGAACTTGGAAATGGATAGAAGACTTACCTGTTGTGGTTGGCTTAAGGTGATAGAATTTCTCTTTGGGCACAACCACTGGCTCTGCTCTTGGCCCACTCTTTTGCCAGTCATTCCTTGGTCTTCTGATCTGAGATCCTTTTAGGAGGTGCCTCTTGCTCACTGTTTGCTCTCCTAGCTGCGTATATGTGCCGGTGCTTGCTGGTGCTTGCTGGTGCCTCTTACCTGCCTGCCTACCCCAAGTCTCTCTGGGCTCAGTAACTAACATCAGCATGATTCCCATATGTTGCAATACGAGCGGCGGGGCTGCGTCCCCAGCACCCCGGCCGCCTGCTAGCTTATGCCCTGAAATAACAACACACAAATTGTATTCTTTTAAACACTGCTTGGCCCATTAGCTCTAGCCCTTACTGGCTAATTCTGATATCCCGATCAACCCATCTCTAATAAACTGTGTAGCTCAGGTCTTACCAGGAAAGATTCAGCATGTCTTACCTGGCGGCTTGCTTCAGCGTGCTTGCGTTTGCCTGGGAGAGAGGAGCATGGCTTCTCTGAGCTCACTTCCTCTTCCTCCCAGCATTCTGTTCTGTTTACTCCTCCCACCTATGTTTTAACCTATTAGGACCAAGCAGTTTCTTTATTGCTTAACCAATGAAATCAACAGATTGATATATGACACTCCCACATCACCCATGTGGTCTTTTAAGGTGCCACAGTAATCACGGGGCTCTTGTTCACTTCCTGTGCCTGTCTCCTTCTCCTGCCTGCCTTCCTTAAGGCAAATTCATGAATGCTTTACAATGCTTCTTATTTTTATTTTTTTCCTCCACCTCTGATAGAACTTCTGAGGTTTCCATGGGAGCCCTTGGTCCACAGGTAGGGGATTCTTGAGTAGAGGTGAGGTGAGCAAGTTTTGCTCATTCTTGTGGGATTCTAAGCATGTAGCGTTCATTCTTCTTCCCGCTCTCTCTTCAGTCCTTCCAAGGCAGTTCTTAGATCAGTGTCTGGAAGCCCAAAGTCTTGTGTCTTGGGACTGAGCAGATGGTGATGACAATGGCCCCAAGAGCTGAAGCATTATGAAGAGACTGCTGTTGACTATGATGTCTGGTGGCTTCATGAAACCTCAAATCTGCTGTGTTTCATAGGAAAGGGGCAGTTCTCAAGGCCTGCCCATGTTTTCCTTTTGGTTGTGAGGCAGGTTATGGTTAAAAGAGTTGTATCCCCAGTCACATCATGAGATGGAAAGTCCTGGAAGTCATCCTAGCTGCATTTTGCCTCTTGTTGGAACTGAATTTAATCCAGTGCTTTACTGACTCCAGATGCTTTTCTCCTACACTGGGATAGTGAACAAAATCAGTCTCAGATTCTCAAGAGGCATGTGGGTCTTTGGAAATGAGCCCAGATTCGTCACACCTGGAACCGTGATAGGAATTAAATCCTGTATCAGTTACTTTTCTCATTGCTGTGGCCAAATACCTGACAGGAAGCGACTTAAAGAAGGAAGGAAGGAAGGAAGGAAGGAAGGAAGGAAGGAAGGAAGGAGAAGGGGAGGGGAGGGGAGAGGAGGGAAGGGAAGGGAAGGGAAGGGAAGGGAAGGGAAGGGAAGGGAAGGGAAGGGAAGGGAAGGGAAAGTAAGAGAGAAAGAAAGGGAGGGAAGGAAGGAGGCAGGTTGGTTTACTTGGCCTTACAGTTTGAGGGATACAGTTCATCATTGTGGGGGAAGGCATGGTACTAAGAGCACAAGGCAGCTGCTCATATTGTGTCCACAGCAAGGAATGAGGAGGAGGTGAAGGCTGGTGCTCTGATTACTTTCTCTTTTTGATTCAGTGGTGTGACCCCAGCCCTGGCATGTTTCCTTCCACATTCAGAATGGGTCTTCCTTTTTCAGGTAAACATTTCTGCTAACCCTCATGGACACATCTGGTGTGTTTCCATGTGTGTCTAAATCCAGTTGAGATGACAGCAAGGGTTAACAATCAAAGTCCAATATTACAGGGTGTTTTTTTTTTTTGTCTTTTCTTTTGGAAATGTGATATATTTTGAGTGAAGGCCATTGGGAAAATTGTTTTAGTGACAGATCTTCAAAGCCTAGAGTAAATCTGGGGATGGGGTTGTGAGCTAGGCTCGTGATAGGGAGTTCCGTCAAAGACCGTAACTAGAAAATCAGTGCAGTGTTTCATCCAGAAACTCAGGACTAAACTGTGACTAGATCTAAGGTACGGGGTGGGGAAAATGTGACCTCTGATTCTGAAGTAGATCTGATCTGGCTCTAAATAGAGACTTACATTCCTGAGATTTCAGGCCATTCTTTGTCACGCTCTGGGCCCACCCAAGGGGGTGGGGGCAAAACTGAGAGTCTTGAATGCCAGATCTTTGTATAGTTGGCAGGCTTCATGAATGCACATTAAAATTTTTAAAAAGTCAGCTTGTTCAGACTGGAATGGGACATTGCAACCTAGAGGTTCTAACGTGGTTTGAGGGGTCTTGTAGGGGCTGTAATGACACAGCAAAGACACTAAGACATGAGAGTACTACCTGTGTGCCAGACATACCAAAAAAGCCGCCATATCTTCTCTCTCTCTCTCTCTCTTTCTCTCTCTCTCTCTCTCTCTCTCTCTGTGTGTGTGTGTGTGTGTGTGTATGTTATCAAACAAAAAACGCCTCATACTAGGAAAACAAAGGATCTTCTGCATTTTTGTGAATTTCCTATGCTAAAAATGAAGTGAATGAGGGCCAGATAAAAGGAAAGACTAGGTGGCCATGGAGCTGAAGATACTCGGCTAGAACTGGAGGCTTTTGGAGGGATAAATATTGGTACCAGCTCCAATTGCCCTGCGCCCACAGAGTGGGCGGTATTATCTCTGCCTCCTCTGCCCACTGTCCTGAGCTGCTAGTTAGAGCATGAGGAAGACACTACACATGAAAAGTAAAGCTTAGGTGATTTCACCTTTGAAAAATAAATGAATGGCCTTGATGGAAAAGCAGAGAGTATGGGGGACTGGGGAAGAGGAGGGAACGGAGAAGAGGAGGCAGGGTTCAGAGGGCTTCATTTCTTCCACTGTCCTTTTGAAAAGCAAATTAATATTTTAAATTAAATTAGGTTCCTATCTCAGTGTTTGAATCATAGCAGAAAGATTGACTAGCCTCCCTTTCAAGACCAGAACTGGGAAGAGCTTTGAACTTGAACCTAATTGTAACTTCAGATCTGCTACACTCCTTTCTACTCTGGACCTAGCTTAGCTAAGCTTAGGATTTGTCTCTTTAGGGAATTTGAAAAAAAAAAATCTATGAATACTAACTAAGTTCCATGATTTGACCTCACTGGTTCAGAAATTATTTTGGTCATGAGCTTTAAGCTGTCCTTGAACTCCAAGGTTTGGCTTTAAAGTCTCTGTATCTGTGCTTGTATTATGAAAACCTTACAGTTGGTTATCTGGATGTGTGATGTATATACACATGGAAAAGTGGATGAAGGTCGAGACTGTGGTGTGTATTATGAAAAAGCACATGGGAACATATATGATCATGTGGTTTGGCATAGGTGGCACATTGAGAGTAATGGAGGGGACTTACTAGGACTCTTTTCAGAGGTGTAGCTGAAGTAAAGAGACATTCTGGGGTACAGTAAGTCCTCACATCAGCAGCAGAGGCAGCAGCTGCTACAGAAGTTGCCTGGCTCAAGCAGTTGCCTTTGGTACAAAGACGCAATCAAAACCCAGAGAGAGATACTGTGAGAAAACAGAGGGCAAATCTATCTCCATTCTCCCTCTGTCTCCTGGCTTCACCCAGCACCTCCCTTGGCATGACCTGGTCAGAAGCCAGAGGGCAAGAGAACTGGCTTTGAGAGTCAGTGTTGTGAGCCAGCCTGCTAGATAGAAAAGCAAGACAGAAGCAAGCATGTGGCAAGGAACACTTCCTACCGGTACAGTGTGTGTATGAAGAATGGGTGGGCTCAGACTGGCTGGTGTGCACCTAGGCTCACACAGACTTAAGAACGACATCACATTTGCCTCTTTTTCTCCTTGCCAGCTCAACTTTTCTTTCCTCTAGCCCACTATATTTCTAATGCGTGACATCTTAACCAAATGGCGGGTACATGCGTTCTCAAGTTAAATAATATTAACTCGAATCTCCAGCTCTGCTGCTATTAAACCTGGGCCTTGGGTAAGTTACCCATCTCCGCAGCCCAACTTCCTCATCTGTGAAATGGATGTGATGGGAAATTCTTCATGGTTGAGAATCAAAGACTATCTTTATCCGTACATTTGTGAGAGCACTGTTCTCCTTAGCTTATGGTTAGCTCATTTTAAAGGGCTCCTTAAGTGCTGTTTTCTTCATAAATCTTTTGCCTAAGATTGGTTTGATGTCTATCATGCTTCCTGAGTTAATTCTTCCTCTTCTAAACCCTCAGTATCCAGCTTTTTGGTGGTTCTTTCTTTCTGGACTTTGTAGACAATGATAGACTTGATTTGGAATTCAAGGGTTTGTTTTTTTTTTCTCATAAAGGGAAAGATTTATTTGGGGGCTAGTTAGTAGTTTTAGAGGTCTAGTCCATTGTCATCACATCAGGCTATGGTGGTGTGGAGGTAGACTTGGTGCTGGAGAAGGATCTAAGAGTTCTTTCTATATCTTGACTTTCAGGCAGCAGAAGAAGTCTGTGTCACTGGGTGTAGCTTGAGCATATGGGACCTCAAAGTCTCATGTGAGACTTCACAATGACACACTTTCTGAAACAAGGCTATACATGCTCTAACAAAGCCACACCTCTTAAGAGTGCCACTCTCTGTGGGGGCCATTTTTTTTTCAAAGCACCAAACTAATTTATTTATTCTCTTTCTTCTTCCTTGGGAGATTCTTCCCCCTCCCTAGTCCCTTATTCTTTTGCTAACCTCCGTGGTTATATGAACCACTTATCAAAGACTTAACAGCTAACATATAAGTGGATACAATGCCATGTTTATTGTTACCTTGCCTAGGATGGTTTTTTCTCTAGTTCTGTCTATTTATCTGAAAATTTCATGATTTTAAGTTTTGTAATTGCTGAATAACTCCATTGTTTAAATACACAGCATTATCTTTATCCAGTCTTCTGGTGAGGGACATCTAGGTTGTTTCCAGTTCCTGACTATTATGTACAGAGCAACAATGAATATGGTTGAGTGCATGTCTCTGTGGTAGGAGGAAACATCCTTTGGGTGTATGCCCAAGGGTGGCAGAGCTGGGTCTTGAATAGATCACTTCCTTGGAATTCAAGGTAATTGACCTGACTATACAATATTAAACTCCTTTACATCAGATTTCCCTGAAAAGTAGGAACCCAATATCAACTTTATAGGATTATCAAGAAGATTAAATTCAGGTTTGCATATGTAGTTTTCCTTTCACACACACATATACATACATACACACACAAATATACATGTAAATACATGTTTTTACTTAATGTCACAGATCTTGGCACTGATTTGTAGGGATAGCTTCTTCAAAGAGGCTCCAGGGTAGAGTCCAAGGGACTAATGGCCCTGAGATTTCCTTCTCTCAGTCTCTAAATAGACATACTTACACTCTTGTCCATTCCTGAGTTTTTACTTTAACTGTGGCAAACTACTACTGTCTTAAAGAGAAGAAAGTTTTCCATCACCGGGCACTGGCCTGCATTGCTCAGCAGACCCTACCTAGGTCCTTTCAGACTTGCCCTTAAGGGGAGGGAGGTGACGCCACCCTTGATCTGAAGTTTGCATGAGGGAAGGAGGAAGGAGCATGCAGTTGGGTTTCTTGAGTGCCTGCTGGACTGGGCCTCCAGCCTTGCATGAAGTGCATGAAGTGCTTGCAGAGCTCTGAGCAGGGGGTTTGTGTTAGTGCTCCTTTCGGGAAGGGTAGAGTGGTACAGGAAGTCTCTGAGCCTCCAAATTGAGTGTACGAAGCTGTTGAAGACTTGGATGCTGGCATTTTGAGGCTCATCTGGTTCCATGAGTAACAGCTCTGGGCAGCAGTACCCCTGCAAAGGACTGGTTTGGCATCGTTCTCCTTCTAGTCACGGCTTGGAGGAGATAACCATGCACCCCAGACAGGAAGAGTGTTTGCTGACACATGTGCCTACACACACGTGCATGAGGGCCCATGTTTGCCATCATTGACAGACTGTATTGAGAAGCCAAGTTGGAAATGAAAAAGCCTCTGCCAGCCACTGAAGCAGCACTCTGGGTGACGGATGAATGGCGGGCACTCCAGGGAGCAGGACCTTTTGTGCCAGGGGAGTGGATTCTAAGACTTCTCAAAGGACAGCGGTCATCCCCAACCTCTGTTGTGTGCTCACACTTCCATCGAGCAAGAGGTGGATATAATGCGTGCCTTTACCTCTTGGGAGTAGGCTCTGATTTTCCCACGGGCTCCAGCACTGAGTTTTCTGATTCTCATCATACAGAAAAACAAGATCGAGCTCACTCATGACCTGTAACCACTACATTTGACCTAGAAACGTACGTTTTCTCTTTAAAGAACCAGAGCTGCCAAGAGCAGACGCAACTGGATGGGACCCTCACCAGAGTCTGTCCTTGCTGGGACCCTGAGCTTGGCGTGCTCGCCTCTAAAACTGTGAGATTTTTATTTTATTTTATTTTTTTAATTTTATTTAGTTTTTCAAAAGCTGTCCAGCTGGGGAGATACTCAGCAGGGGAAGGCACTGGCATCCAAGGCTGATGACCTGAGTTCAATCCTTAAGGCTCATGCAGAGAACCAACCCCCATGAGCTATCCTCTTATCTCTACAAGAGTGCTGTAACATGTACACACACACACACACACACACACACACACGCACAGATAAAAATGTCATTAAAACTATAAATTCAAATTAAAGAAAGCCATCCACTTTGGTGTGTGTTGTGATAACAGCCTGAATGGACTAAGGCTTTCAACCAAGGTACCAAAATGGATACAAACGGTAAGTCACGTGACTTTTGGAGAGTGGCTCAGTGGTAGGGCACCTGACCAGAGTGTATAAGGTCCTATATTAAATCCCAAGTCATGGAAAAAAAAAAAAAACAACAACAGCAAAAAAAGAACAAACAAACAACAAAACAATCCAAATCAGAGAAGCCAGTGTGTCAGGCAGTAATATGCTTTTCTGGGTAGGCTGTGTTGAGAGCAACACGCTGTCCATGTATGTGGTTTTCCTCCACCCAAACTTAATCACAATGTGACTGTGAAAAAAAAATCACAAACGAGGGACATTTTTCAAGATTCCTGATGAGGACCCTTCTAAATCATCCAAGTCATGGAAAAGAAGCAAAGTCTAAGAAGAGCCGTCAGTCGATTGTCACCTCACGAGACATGATGAAAAGAGGGGCAACAAACAATCAAAACTGAATGTTATATGTGCTTTAGTGAATCTTATTGCAAGAGTCCTGGCTCAATAGTTATGGTGAATAATTTTGTTTGTTTGAGACAGGGTCTCTTGTAGCCCAGGCTGGCCTTGAGATCACTATGTCGCCAAGGATGACTGTTGGCTCCTGAAGCTTCTGCCCTTACCTCCCTAGTACTGGTTTTACAAGTGCTCATCATCACGGCCAGCTTCAGCCGTGGCAAATACACACTGCTCGTGTGATGTGATAGTGAGGTACAGTGGGCGTACTATACACAAGAGCGCTGTGCAACTCCCTTTGTAACTTTTTTATAAGTCAGAAACTGTCCTAAAATAAGATTATCTAAAAAAAAAAATTCCTCATGCTCAAATTAGTTCATCAAAAGGAAAAAATAGAGGACCCCCGGTTCATAAATACCCTTAAGATCACCAATTCTAATGATTTCTAATACTTATATCTTTATAAAAATACTACCAAAATATCAACTAGAAGTCTAATCACACTGAATGACTACACTCTCCCCGTCTGATGAGAGGTGGTCCTTCTGTGTCCTCCTGTTTGCCTATAGGGTCTCCTCCTGTCTGCCTCCAGGCTCCTCTGAGAAATGTCTGTTCCCAGAAGGCTCCACCCTAATCCTCCAACCCCTGTAAGGTCTCAATATGTCCCTGAATATCTCCAGAATACATTTCTCCTTTCCTAAAGAGAGCTGTGGATTGTTTTATGAGTTCTGACAACTGCTGTGATTTTGACATTCTCTCTGTGCTGTTGGGCCCATTCTATTCACAGTTTAATAACCACAAATCCATACCTTTTTTTTTTTTTCACGGTAATTCTTTCACCTTTTCAAAGGTAAATACCTTTTCCGTTGCCTCGTCTCCATTACTCACTTCTTGGATAGGATATACATTCTTTGTTCCTGTCACACAGAGTGTGTTTCTGTCCTCTACCCTGGGCTAGTTAATGTGTTGACTGCTTTATCCAAGCCCATCTATAGGCTTCCCCATCCCATGAGCCTTTGCTGCAGCCAGTTTCTTCTTCCTGTCAACTTGCATGCCCATTGTGCCTTTACCAAACACATGGGGTCCAACCTCAGACCCATGATGCTCTCCTCCTTTGCTTCCTAGGCTACCCAGGGCTGCTCAAAGATGTGCTGGGAGCATGAGGATTAGTGCTTCACTAAACATGTGGCTTCTGACCTGAACTAGGCCTTTCCTGTTGTATAACAAATGTCTTTCCCTACAAAACTATTTATTTATGTGTTTTTCTTTCTTTAGGACAGAGACTCACTATGTAACTTGGCTGGCTTGGAACTCATAGAGATCCACCTGCCTATGTTTCCTGAGTGCAGGTATTAAAGGCCTGCACCACCAGGCCCTTGTTTGTTTGTTTTTTAACAGTGATGAGTTCGAATGTCCTTTATTCAGGCTAGAGGTGTATAGTTCAGCAGTAGAGAACTTACCAAGCATGGGAAAAGCCTGAGGCTCAGGGGCCAGCTTTGCAAACCAAACAAACTGTAGCTACAAGAACACACTCTCAAATACGCCCTTCTTTTCCCTCCAACTCCCAATCACACCTCTTGTAGGGATTCATCTCAGTGGATAATTCTTCAATACTGTTTAAAAAATTAAAACTGAGGTTATGCGGGTAGAAATGGTGACTCACTCCTACGATTCTGGCTGACATAGGATTGTCACACATTAGAAGGACCCTGGGCTAAACCCTGAGTTCCAAGTGAGCATGAGCTGACTGAAAAGAGGCTGGAGTTGGGAGGTGAAGAGGCCCGTGGCTTCTTAGCATCACCCCTAGGCACTTACTGACAGCTCTCTCCTCCTCTGCTCTTCCCGAGGATGTCTGAGGTGTCACAATCTCCTGCTTTCTCAGACCTGATTTAATCTATTGTTGCTAATATATCTGACTTTCTTCCTGAAATTACTATTTTTCTATTAACAAGTTGAAAACTTATTTTCCCCCCTGTGGGGGTGTGGTGTAGGGTTTTGGAAAAAGGGTCTGTCTGTGTGGCCTTGGCTATCCTGGAACTCACTCTGTAAACCAGGCTGATCTCAAACTCATGGAGATCTGCCTGCTCGTTACTCCCAAGTGCTAGGATCAAAGGGTATGCCACCACCGCCCAGTTAAAACTTAATTTTCAAACAAAGAAAAAGTGTTATCGCAATGAATACACAAGATACAGAATGCAGCCATAAAAATGATCACTTCCACAAGGCATGGAGCTGACTCGGGGTGTTTCCTCTAAGCCCTGTGATTCCAAAGTCTCATGGACAATACTGCCTAGTCCAACAAATTCCCAAAAGTCACCGGCGTAGTTCTGTTCTCTAAGGGGGCATTCTGTAAGTCTGAACTTATAGGAAAGATGACGAAAGTTACATGAAGACACCTGCAACTGAAACACAGAACATGGGCCACAAAGAACCGAGAAATTACTCTTATCAAAGTTATCAAGTCCTCTTTAATACCTCATTTACTTATTCCTTCACCAAATATTTTTATTCAAGTCTTTATTTAGCTAGCCATTTAGCATGTACCACTGTAACACTTGGTGGTACATGTTTCAGACATAGCACTGGAAAACAGATAGCATCACTGCTATGGGGAGGGGGGGTGATTAAGGAACATGTAAGCCTATCATCTGTCCTGGATTGGAGATAAATGCTGGGAGGAGGGGTGAATCAGGGCAAAGCAGAGGGAGTGTGAGCTGGACAGAGTGTCAGCCTCAACTATTTATGGGTGAGGGAAGGGCATGTCAACTCATGGGAGCAACAAAGACAATGACGCAGACTGAGGACAGCATCAAGTGTATCTGAAATACTCAGAAGCCCTCTGCATGCTGGGTGTGGTGGTGCATGCCAGTAATCCCAGCGCTTGAGAGGTAGAGGCTGAAGGATTAATTTAAGGTCACCCTCTTTCGCTACAAAGGGAGTCTGAGAACAGCGTGGGCTACAGACTATCCTGTCTCAGAAACAAACAGACAATCAAGCAGACAAAGCAGAACAAACTGTCAGACTGGAGTCAGAAGGTCAAACAGTTAAAGAAGAAGTCGACAAGAGAGCGTTCATGGTGGATTTGACTTTGGCCGGCCATGCTTACTGGTGTAATCCCTGGGTTTTCTTCTCTTGCCTTTCTGCTCCTACCCAACCCACCCAGCTTTTGCATTTTCTCTTCTGCTTGTCCTTTGTACATTGGTGTTTGGTGAGACTCCAGCTTAAGCCACCCCCTCTTCACTCTGTCTTCTCCCTGACAGGGTACGGAGGAGCCACTCAATAAAGGTTAATTGATTCTATTTTCAGTTCCATAGCTCCGCCATCAACTCTCATCAAACCCAAACTGTGACCACACGTTTATCTATGATTTGACCAAGCAAAGTTAAAATGGCATTCTGTGCTCCCTTGTTCATGTTCTATCATTCTATAACTATAGATTGAGTTTGTGTGGGGGTCACTGAGGTCATGTCATCCTCAGGCTAGCAAGACTTAGGTGACTACATAATGGATCTGTGAATTCTGTTAAGGAAGGCAAGAGCTGGTCCTTGGTACCGGGTTTACACTGTTGACAAAGGGTTCAATTCCTCCTGTTCTTAAGAACTCACAAGAAAGGTATAGAACTTCACAAACTGTTGAGTGGTCTCTGCTACATTCATCTTGATGTCTTTGGTTCATTGTCCCACAGTTTCAAGGTTCTTAGGCATCTTCATCAGCTACCATGGTGGTTTTGATTCTGGACTTCTCACTGCCTTGGATTTTAATAAGAAAGCCCATTGTAGCTGATAAAATTGCTGGAGAGAATGAGACCAGGGACATGCACAGCCCTCCAGATAATTTGATAATTTCTAAACCTGTTCTGTGACTAATAAGTACACTCAGTATAATGGAATCATTTCATCTGGATGATAGAAGGGATGTGAAGATCTTAGTCAGGCCAGCGGGGTTTCCAGATGAAAAGACACAGGTATATGAGGTCATCCCCCCCCAATAGTTGGGGGAGGAGCTGTGAAGATAACTCACATGTCAGTTACTCTGGGTTGACCTATGAAATTGATCTCTATCCTCTCTATTTTGTTCCTATTTATTTTATGGTATGTCAACATATAACAAACCATGCTATCCAGCTCTAGAATATTAAAACACGTGTGAATGGAGCACTAGGCAGATGGCTTGGTGGTTAAAGTACTGGGTACACACAGGACCTGAGCTTGCATCCCCCAACACCCATATAAAAGCCGGACGTGGTAGCATGCACATGTTATACCAGTGCCGTGGGGGTGGAGTCAAGCACATTCTGGGAGCTTACTAACAGTCAGTCTCCCTGACATAGAGAATACCAGGATAGGTGAAAGTCATGGAGATCAACAGAGGAGCACACACTAACGTCAAACGCTGGCCTCCACACGCATCTGCATAGACAAGAGCACACAACACACACGCGTCACACACATTGTGTAAATGTGTTTTAGGCCCCGCAGAAATTCAGGATGGGTGGGAGTTTTTAAAGCTCAGGGTCTTTCATGAAGCTCTGCTTCAGTGGCAGCGGTCATCTGAGGCTCTGAGGGTCTGGGACTAGAGGGTCCGGTTGCAAACTCCCATGGCTGTCGCATTAGGACTGGCAACAAGAGGTCTCTTTCTGCACCACATGTCCCTTTTCAAAGGCTGTCTGATGCCCTAATAACATGACAGCTGGCTTATCCAGAAGTGTGTGTGTCAGGAGGAGGGGGAGGATCTTAGAGCCTTAAATTAGAGTAAGGCAGTCCTATTTCCATTACATCTTGTTGGTTACAGAGGTCAAGTCCATTGGTTGTGGGATATTATCAGGAGAGCGGATCCTCTAGGACTGTTTGTCTGTCTGTCCAGCAGCCTAACACAATGGGCAAGCACCACAGCCAAGACCCTTTCTGCCTTTGCCTAGGGTAGATCAACATAACCTCTGAATACTTCCCATCCATCTAGCTCCTTCTCTTTCCAGTACAAATCCCATGCAACTGCCTGAAGCATCTTGGGAAATCATGGCTCTATGAGTTCATCATTGCTGCTTTGCCCGCTGATGTTTTATAGAGTCTAGGTTTCTTGTTGTTAAGAAGATCATAAATTTGTAACACAAACAAGAACAAGGTCAAGGATGAAATGGGCTACTTTTTAGCAATTATTCATAAATTTAGAGACATAAATTAATATTGTCTCAAGGAAACCAGGAATTATGATCTTCTTTCTGGCTATTAGTTAAGAACTCGAACATTTTTTCTATCTGTTGGTGTTTTAAATGCTAACAAGCAGTTTCTCTATTATAATATTCTGACTCACTATAAGTATTGATAGTCCTTCTGTTTCAAACAATGCCACCATGGTGTGTTTCCGAAACATGGCCAAACTTCCATCTGTTCATGGTTTGCATAATCCATTTTCTTCAGATGGAGTCACTTCTCCACACCACAGCTGTGGTCTTCACAGCTACATCACCAAAAACTCCACCCCAGTGTAACTGACAACTCGCGAAAGCTCCTTGACTTGCAGACAGCTCCACTAAAACACTCTCCTCTCCTGCAGCAATGTTTTACTGCTCATACAATCCAGGAAAGTGCAGAACCTTTGTAAATTTTTGAGTTTCCTGGGTCCTGTAAATTTCATGAGCTTTCTGATCCTCATGAGTTTCCTTAGTTTCTGAGTTTTATGAGTCTTTCTTGTCCTTCTAGGAAGGAATAATTCAATTTAGGGAACTAACTACTCAAATGGAAATTTATTCTTATGAAGCTATGAAGATCAAGATCATGGTGCCCACAGGTTTTATGCCTGACAGGGCCCTGTTTTTGTTTTTAATATGTGTTGCTTTCTGGTAAAGGTGTATCATTAGTAATAGTGGGCACTGGGCTGAGATGAACCATGATTTTGGTGAGACATGAGCCTGATCATAGCCATGGCCATAATAAGATTTTGTAGACATAAAACATGTGAAGCCTCAAGCATAGCAATTCAAAATCTACCCACGTCTACCTCCAGTTGACACTGCTGCAGAGGTTTGAACCCACAATGACACAGTGGGTAGTGTTGATATTGCTGTAAGCTCCTTTGCCAGAAAGGAAACATAATACACACTTATCAAGGAATTGTGGTCTTAAGTTTTATGTCAAAACCAATGACATTAAAGATTTTCTAGAAGATCAAGCTAAAAAGCAAATAAAATGCATGATGGATTTTAAGTTCATGTTAGTTTATATAGTTGCATATCAGTGTTTTATAATAAAATGTCTTGGAACTGCAATTTTTCAAAATGATTCAGTAGAGGCCAAGTCAGTGCCTTGGCATGTTTTCTTGCTTAAATTTGAGGACTTTAAAACTAGATTGTGGTATTTAGAGATTAATATTCAGTAGTGACAAATAAGTATGCCCATTTAAATGTTCACTATTCATTTAGCAAAGGTCTTGAGTTGTTGAGGATCAAACTCAGAGCCTTACATATGCCAGGCAAGTGCTCTATCACTGAGCCACAACACCATAGTGAAAAAAAGAAAACAATATTTGTGTGCGCTCTTTGTGGTGACCAAAAGAGCCCTAGAAGCCTAATGCTGTGTTTCTCAACTTATGGGTCAAGACCCTTTGAGGCTGAATGACCCTTTCACAGGGGTCACATACCAGACATCCTGTATATCAAATATTTATGTTACAATTCATAACAGTAGAAAAGTTAGAGTTATGAAGTAGCAACAAAAATAATTTTATGGTTGGCGGGTCACCACAATGTAAGGAATTGTATTTAAGGGTCGCAGCATTAGAAACGCTGGTCTAGTGAACAACACATAGGTTGGAAACTCGGGGAGTAAGGGATGGAATTAGCACAAGATGCTGAGCGGGGATTCTTCCCAAGTGCCTTGGCTGCTTGGAGCATTCTAAGTAAAACCAAGGTGGTAAGATGGCTCAGTGGGTAAAGGTGCAGTCCACCAAACCTGATGACCTGGGTTTGATTCTGGGAAACCACACAGTAGAAGGAGAGACCCAACTCCTAGGAGCTATTCTGTGACCTCTGTACCTGTGCTGTGACATATCTACACACATACACTAATAAATAACTGTGAAAAAGAAATAAGTGGATTTAGCTGTAACTGGGACCCAAGGAATTTTATACACACACACACACACACACACACACACACACACACACACACACACACTGTGCCAGAGAAGAAAAACTATGCTGTCATTGTGGCAGAAGGGTGGAAGAACCAAACAGGAAGGTTGAGCAATTTCTGAAGTTTCATTTTGATACAGGCACCAATGCCACCCACGGGGTGTAGCCCTTATGGTCTGACCCTTTTCAGAAGTGCCCATCTTAGTATTATTACTACGACAGCTAAGTTTCAACACGATCTTTAGGGGGAAAAATAGTCAGACCATACAACCCTCTCTAGAAGTTTATAACCTTTTGAAAACAGGACTGTGGCATACCTATTTTAGTGAGGATCTTAGTGAGAGTCCCAGGTACCCTCAAACGGGGCAGGTACTTAGGAAAACTTAACTTAACGAAATGAGATGGATTCTGGGGAACTTTCTGTAACGATCGTGTTGATTCCCACATAAGGAAGAGCTCTTCTCTTAAAGGTGGTTTCCTTTCTTTGCTAAAACACAAACTTGAATAATGACATTTTAGAGATGCACACAGGAAAACAATGGACCCTCTTTTCCTTGGAAATAGGTAAAGAGTGGCAAATGCTATCATAGTCATAAAATAACCAGCGTGCACAGAACCGGCCTGCTCTGACACCAGAGTGGCATATTTCTCATTTAACGCCACCGCAAGACGGGAGCTATGATCCTCTCCGCTTGGCAGATGAGAAAAATGAGACTGAAAGAGCTGGATTTCCAATGTCACAGCAAGGAGGTGGCAGAGGAGGGACTCACAGCCCTGTGGATCCTGGCTCTGCCCTCCAGAACAGCATGGGATTTTCTGCTCCCCTCCCCCCAAGCCATTGTGGGCCTTTCCGTTCATCTTACAATCACAATGGCTGGAGTTTTCCAAATTTAGACTTCCAGAATGCCAGCGTCCAGCCCTTTGAAGAAGAAAGCTGCCTTTTCTACTTTCGCTCTTCTATTGAATGTATTTTAGACACACAACCTCTGTGTGTGTGTGTGTGTGTGTGTGTGTGTGTGTGTGTGTTTGGAACCAATCCCATAGCCTTACACCTGCTAAGCAAAATGCTCTAACACTGAGCTACACCCCCAGTCTGCCTCAGTCACTTTTTTTTAAAAAAAAACCTTCTTATTGTGAAATAAAATATAGACACAGAAAATGACATACAAGAAAGAGAGCCGCCAAGAAAATGACATACAAGAAAGAGAGCCGCCAGCCGTGTCAAAAGCCCCCTGAACCTATTGCAATCACAGCGTCCACCCTCCACAAAAGGGATGGCTCTCTTTACCCAGTAATGATTTCCGTATTTTTCTTTATCACCCACTGTGACTGTCAGCATTTCTGTGTACTCTTTTCCTTTAAATAGGAAATCAACACTTTTCATCAGCGTCTTGGACTCTGGTTCATCTTGCAGCCTTCTCTCTGAGTTCCACAAACACAGGAGGCACGTTCTGTGCGGTTTCTCCCGGTGTGGACTCTGCAGGTTAAGCTCTCGATGTGTTCTCTGTACTCTGTCTCCTAGGAACTGATTGCTGGAAGCAGGTGGTGGATCCTCTACGCGCTTGTGGGAGGGTGCTGTGTTCTCCCGTCAGGGAGCACACCCTGTCTGCTTGCTTCTCTCTTTCATGATGTGAGTGGACTTTGGAACTCGGTGTCTTGATTTCTCAGTTCACTGGCTGCTACCAGATGATGATGGATGGTCCCTGGCTACTTCGTTAGAACCCCTTTCAAAGGGGATGCTTTTCCTCAACTGCTATGGACTAAGTGCTCAATCAGTTCAAAACAGTAATTGATTTTGTTTCAATTAATTGATTTTTTTTTAAAAAAAAAAACCTTTTTATTTCATTTGCAATAGTTTTGCTCTACATCCCATGCTGAGCTTAAACCCTCGGTCCTCCTCAGCTTCTTGAGTGCTAGGTGTCAACACCCAGCTTTATTATAATGGTTTAAAATCTAGTCTCACATCCCACGCCAAAGTGCAGTAACCAAGAGCCAGAGAAGTTAGCTCACAAACCCCAAATCACACAGCACTGAGAGTCACAGAGGTTAAGTCACTGACCCATGATCACAGGGTGCACTGGTGGCAGAGACAGAGCTAGCTAGGTGTCCTCCTATCTTCCACATCCACTTGATTCTCTCTGGAGCAGAACCCCATATTTGAAACCTAAAGGCTGCTCATGGGAAAAAAGAGCAGCAAGTCTCCAAAGCATTGTTCATCCTCTCCTCTCCAGGCTCCTTGTCTTCTCTTGTCTGCCTTGCAGCCTGGCTAGACTCATTGGTAAGGGATGGACAGCCTGCAGAGTCTGCACTGCTCCAAGGTGGTGAGCTGCCAATGCTGGATGCTCTGCTCCGTGTTGGTGTCCGGGAGGAAGGAGGATGCACCTCGGTTGCTGTGATGTTAGGCTCTGGCCACCACAACACACCCTCCTGCCAAGTTCTGTCTTGCCGATTCTCAGCAGGAAAGTAGGAATTCAAGGGGGAGCAGAAAGCTCCAGCCTCTCATCTAGATGAGAGAGAGCCAAGAAATCACTCTCCACAGTGTGCTTCAAAGCTGGGAGGGGCGGAGTTTAACAGAAGAAACTGGGGTATGAGACAACAGAGAAAATGACAAAGTGGTAAGAAAAGAGGAAAATGTATTATAGCCTTTTAAATGCTCGCACTGTGTGTGTGTGTGTATGTGTGTGTGTGTGTGTGTGTGTGTGAGAGAGAGAGAGAGAGAGAGAGAGAGAGAGCCGCTTTAGACCCCCAACAGTCCATCTGTTTGTACTCACTCACTCACATGACTGATGCAACCTCCTTCTCTTCCTGCCCCCTCTCTCAGGCATTGCAACCTCCTTCTCTTCCTGCCCCCTCTTTCAGGCACCCCTGCTCTTCCCCCCACCCCAACAAGGCTTTTTTGATTAGAGGGAGAAAGGTCAGTGGGAGATAAGAACATGCTCTTTTGCGTTGGGATGCAAAGTCCAACCAACTTGTTTTTAGAGCCTCAAAGACAGGGACAAGGCTGCTGTGGTGACTCTGGTCAGTGTTTGAAACATTCTGCTGTGGCTACTGTGGAGGGTTGCTTGAGTAGGACTTGTAGGAGTGAAATGACACTTTATACAAGGGGGTATTGCTTATACCAGGTCAAAGAAGTCACATCTTCGAGCTAAGAGGCCTCAAGTGGCTGATCACCTGATTAGAGAATTTGTACAGGTATAGAGTGTATTGTAGGCAGGGCACTATAGTGCAGTCTTTTTTTAAACTCGAGACTTGTTGTAAAATTGATTTCCCGAATTGTGACTAGAATGTTATAGAGATGGTAAGAATACACAACAGGCCAGAATGGATTAAATGGGAGAGTGAATGCGTCACTAATTTGTTGGTTGTTGCACGCATGTGCGGCAGCATCAGAGCGTATACTAGTTGCATTGTGTTTCTTAGTGAGGTTCATAGTCAAAAAACCTAACAGCACTGCTCTGTAGAAAGTCTTAGGGGTACAGATGTTGAGATGGTTGAGCAGGTAAAGGCTTGCCATCAAGTCTGAGTGATGGAGGAAGGTCATTGGCTAATAAAGAAACTGCCTTGGCCCATTTGATAGGCCAGCCTTCAGGTGGGTGGAGTAAACAGAACAGAATGCTGGGAGGAAGAGGAAGTGAGCTCAGACTCAATATCTCTCCTCTCTGGGGCAGACGCTATGAAGCTCCGACCCAGGATGGACATAGGCTAGGATCTTACTGGTAAGCGCACCTTGGGGTGCTACACACATTATTAGAAATGTGTGCCCAGGTGCAAGAGTTAGCCGAGAAGAGGCTAGATATAATGGGCCAAGCAGTGTTTAAAAGAATACAATTTGTGTGTTGTTATTTCGGGGCATAAGCTAGCAAGGCGGCCAGGAGCCGGATGGCAGGAATGCAGCCCGCAGCTCCTTCAACATCTGAGGACATGAGTTTAGACTGAACTACACACAAACACACACATGAATAAATAAATGTAATAAAAATAAAGTTCAGGGATAAAGGCCTGCAGTTTTTGTGGGCTACGCTGTTATAGAACTGAACTAAGGTGTGTTGTTCAGCTTCTCTGACAGAGTCATACTTAACTCATCTGGGAATAAATGGAGTCAGATGAGATCAAAATGATAAGTTAATAAGTTCCTTCTAGGCCCTCGGTTCCACAGTGTTTAAGATGAGTGAGAGAGAACTCAATGTTCCCCAAAGGGTTTTAAGTGGAAGAGAAGGTGCTCTTTCCGAAGGAACAGCTGATCATATATCATTATGCTTGTACCATTTCACAAATATTTCTCTTCAGAAGTATGTTTGTTAAGGCTCAACTCATCCATTCATCAAACATACAGTGATGTGGCAGCCACTGGTTCTGATGCCAGAGAGTCACTGTAGAATCTGGGAGGAGTGTACCTAGCAGCTTCCTGCGGTAGTGCCCCCACTTCCCTCAATATATTTAAAGTAAAAGAAATCAAGAAACACCCTACAGACACAAGGGGATCATTACCATTTTTTTTCCAACCCCTGGTTTGTGTCCTGAGTTTCCAACTCCAGGTAGTGGGCTTGCATTCACGGGATGCTGACAATGTGAGGTCTCAGAAGAATGACCTGACCTGCAAATCCCAAATTATTGGAAATTCCAGACTGCAAATTATTATCTCCTTTATAGTCTCTCCGTCTATCCTTAGGAGCTCTGGACAGCACGGATCTATCGTGGAAAGGTCTTCACATTCACTTTAAAAGTATCCATTTTTAGCTCCTTGACCAAAGAATCTACTGTTGGAATAGGGGGCCAGAAGAACCCTCTGAGGACTTTGAGGACAGAATGGCATCTTCCTGACCTGAAGACTCAGGAGTCTTGTGTGGGAGAGGGGATGACCTGTGAAATCCGCACTTGGCTCTGGGGTGCTCAAACATGAACTCAGGAAGAACCATGGGTGCAGAGGCATCTGGAGTCATCCTGGCCAGCAGAGGGCAGTAAGAACCTGTCTTCCACAACATCAGGTATCTTGCTGGCCCTTCACATCATAGCTGGACATTTGTCAATATGACTGTCCTAGAATCTTTTCTATACATGTTGCGATAGAACAGAGCTCCCAGAATGACAGGGAAATGAATAAATAGATACAAGATCCTCCTTCTCAGCTTTTGAAATGAGACATGCAGGTTTATTTTATTTAAACAATGTTCATGGGACACAGATGCACCAAGTTCTGACCTGAGCTCTGTGAATGGAGCTTTCTACAAGGCAGAACCTTCACTTTCTGGAGACGTAGAGTCTGGATTGTTCCAGAGGCAACAGACAAACGGCTTGTTTCCTAAGGTGGCTCTACATAGCTCTGGATGATGAGATTGTTTTATGAGATAAAAGCACTAGGAGTTAGAATTGTCATCCAGACAGTTTCAAATGGGGCACTGTAGAGCTCTGTGGATGGAATCCAGGGAGGTGGCCTTTGGTGTCACAGCTGCAAGAAATATCACATATGAGTCTTCCCTACCAAATACTATAAAACCTGTGTTTAGGGAGAGGAATTAGAATCCATTTGTCTCCTCTACCTTATAGCACTCCATCTTCTAAAATGGTTTAATACTCTCCACCCAGTAAAACCCTTATTTGCTCAAACGCCTGTGACTCAATTATGCCGGCTTGAAGTGTTTTCTTTTTGGAAAAATGAGTCATTTTCCCTTCCCTCATTTCTCATTTGCTAATTCTGTGCGTTGGGGTGGGGGACAAGGGTAAAAGACACAGTTACCTACCACCTTCCTTGGAATAAAAACCAAGTGCACTTTCTGTCTTAGGCCACCGGTGTGTGCTTGGTCTTCCAGGGCATACCCACTTGATCAAGAGTAAAGTTTGCCTGTCCAGACACTTCAGTTAAAATGGTGGGCTCATTGTAACCCTGAACTTAGTGACTGTGAATTTATTTCTGAAGCAGTTAAACTTTGGAAAAGGAGCAAGGAGTGACTTTGTAGTGTCCTAGGGGAATCCTGAACCAGGAGTCCCTGTTCTGTTCGCTCAGCTAAGAGGCACGGATCTACCATTGTAAACCCATGTTTTCCCAGCGTCTCTTTGATACCAAGACTGCACCTTCCACAGCACCAGATGAAATGGAAAGGAATAATGATGTGGAGCACTAAGACAGTGCAGAGAGTGGGTGGTGATGGTGCACCCCTTTAATCCTAGCACTCAGGAGGCAGAGGCAGGCAGATCGTTGTGAGTTCAAGGCCAGCTTGGTTTACAAAACAGATGCCAGGACAGCCAGGATTGCTACACAGAGAAACCCTGTTTCAAGACACACACACACACACACACACACACACACACACACAAAGAAAGAATGAAAGAAAAAGACAGTGAAGAAAACAATAGGATTTTATTGGCACCGTGTGTGCATTTTCAACTCTTTGTATGAACAACCGTCATCGCTTGTTCATTTGTGTAGACCGAGGTCCAGACTATGCTAAAATCAGTACTGCATTTTTTTCAACATGATGACACCAAGGTGAACAAAGACCCTCCTGTCCCGCCAAGGCTTTGATGGCTAAGAAATCTTCCCCATGCCGCTGCCCTCAGCAACCTAGACACACAGTGGGGCTCCAGGAGAAGCCCCAAGGCCTTTGGAAGAGTGCGTCACAAGAAACAAACTTGGCTATACTGCTGACCTTGAGTCTCTGGCCACATAGTGTGTCATCGCAGGAGATAGAAGACAACAGCAAGCTTTGTTTATTTTGAAGAGCAAGGCCAACAAGCAAGACTGCGGAGCAGTTCTAAGACTCTGATGTGCCCAGTGTTCAGAAGAAGGCATATGTTCCACGGGCTCTTGACTATGATACTTTACAATTTGACGATAAAACAAGGACCTTGTGACTGGAATCCAGCTGACTAGTTCTCAGTACCCACTTTTCACTAAAGAAAGTGTCTTGGATCTTTGGTATGAAATGATTTCCAACCAAGAGAGAATTCTATTTTGTTTGTTTTGTGTTGTTTTTAACAGAAGCTTGGAGTGCGTGAAAGAATGTCTTGTATCTCACTGATTTAGAAGCAAAGAGCAGCCTCTAGAAACCCCTTCTTTGCATTCCCATAGCCCAGAGGGGTGTCATTACAATACAGAATCTGTTCCGTGAGATGGAGTCTGTGCGCAATGGGAATGAATGAGGTCCCCCTGGACACAAAGGACGGTGGGACAAAGACGCCAATGATCTTCGCACTATATTGATTTTCCCTCTTGACACTATTATGGACCCTGCCCTTCAACCTTCAGATTTTCATGTTTTCCTAAATCAGACCTCTGAGTATGAAGCCCTCCAGCTACTGACAGTAGAAGTTCCTTCTGCCCTCCAAATAAAGTGGGATATTTATCGTTTCAGAGAAGAGATGTAACACGGCCAGGACTGCACAGGTCTGTACAGCTGGTCTTCCTTTGATTTTAGTGGCGCTTGGCTATAGGCTGGATTGGTTGGTACTGTCATTACTAAGAACCAGAAAAAGAGAAATGAGGTTACCTAGCTTGTTGTTTGGGCAGTTTTAAGGCAATAATCTCTTTAGAACTGGAACTATGGAGCAGATTCCCGGGCCGTCATCCTTTTGCTTCATGATTGCTAGTGAAGTGCCTTGGATAATTAAGGTGATTTCAGAAGGGCACACCTGCCTGGGAATACTGTCTGTTCTCTTACTAAAGGACCAATACAAGCTACATGGTTCCTTGATGTGTTTTCATTGATATAAACTAACATCCCAAGTTTTCTATTTCACCAGAGCGATATAAAAACCACAGCAGAAATGTCTCTATCACTGTTTTATTTCCAAAGGGATGGGGAATTGGGGATGGGTGGATATGGTAGGAGGTAAATGGATGGATGAATGGATGGATGCATGGACAGACAGACAGACGATAGACAGATAGATGTGTGTTTCATTTCAGTATCTGTGTCTTGGTGGGCCCATCTGGTCCCAGTGTGCCTCATTCTCACTCCCCATTATTTGCATTTCTCTGCAGGTGTATTTCTGATTTTATCTATTTTGCCTGCCAATTTTATCCTAACACTCGGACAGGGATTTCTAAGAATGGGATCATGATTGTCACTTTTTAAATTTGCTTTTATCTTTTTTTCCAAAGAAGCTCATTGTCCAGTGACCAGCACACAGACTGATTACCTACTGGTAGATACAAGAGACACTCTTGCTTGGATCTCTGGGACCTTTGCCTGTAGCAAGCATTGCTTCCTGAGCTTCTAAGTGCATAAGTGTGAGAAGTAGGGATGAGCCTTTCCAGACTAGCCGTGGGTGCCTGGAAACCGCATGCAATAAATCAGAACAGGCAGGGCAGTTCAGCGGTAAAGTGCTTGGCTCGATAGCACACAAAAGGCCTTGGATGCAATTCCCGGCACCATAAAAACAAGCAAACATACAGACAAACACACACTAGCAAGCAGCCCCAAGCAAGAGCGTTTAAAGCATTTCCAATGTTCCCTTCCCGCGGGTGTTGAGTGGTTCACATACATTTAAGCAGCTAAGAATCGCTGTCCTGAGATACAGTTCAGAAAGGGTACTCCTTCACTGCCCCATGGCCTTTTCCCACTGAACCCTGCCAGACTTGTCAGATCCTAATCAACTCTGGGAGATTATAGCTGGGAGGATTATGAAGTCAGAGACCAGACCCTGGAGACCCAGAGATAGAAGATTTGAGGATATGGAAAAAAAAAGCTTATAGAGGCAGAAAAAGGTGTGTGTGTGTGTGTGTGTGTGTGTGTGTGTGTGTGTGTGTGTGTGTGTGTTGGGGGGGGGATTTTACTGAACAGAAGTGAGGAGGAAAAAAATGAGTGTTATAAAGAGAAGTGACCGCTCTGGGAAGGGCAGAAGAAAAGGTAAATCAATCAGCTACCCAGAGAGGCTCTGCAGAATCAAATAATTGGCCACTCAATCGCCGTGCCCGCATTTCCCACCAATGCTCTACCTGGGAACTATAACGAGAGTCCTAGTCCCAGGTGAGCACCAGGCCCAGGCCAGCCTGCTGCTCTTCTCTGCTCCTTTGGGTCATGAAGGCTATAGCTGCCATTCCTCTTCTTCAAAGTCAGAACAGCTCGTGCTTCCTCAGGTCTGAGGGAGGGCAAAAAAGATCTAGGAAGCCGATATTGTCAAAGGCCGCTTCCAGATTATACTGTAACGGCAGAACAAGAATAGAGAACCTGTCCTTAGACGGCATGAGCGCAGGTTGTCGCTCTGCTCCTTAGCTTCTGAGTGGCTGCCAGGCAAGGCTTAATGTTTATACCCCTAAGAACCTATCCCATTCGTCCCAGGCTTCATGTCCACATTACAGTCTTTTGAGAAAAATGAATGGATCCCATGCAGTGCCTACTGTACCTCTTCTGTATCCCACTGCCTAATATTTAAATAAACTTGAATAGCCTGTCTCTTTTATGTGATCATTGAAGGCCCAGCTCCTAGCCTGGCATGTGGCAGGTAGCAGTTAGAACACACGTCTGCAGCCGATGTATAATAATTAAACCCAGGAGGAAGATGATGGCTCTCCCCATCTGGATTTAATTGCTGCCTGGGTTTGTGGTGGCAGGTGTGAGTTTGCTGTCACTGACTCAGCGTGTCTTCCTCCAGAGACTCAGAAATGCTCAGGGGACCATGTGTCCATCCTTAATTTATCATTTTCAGGTAAGGGACGAACTTGATTTTGATATTTTTAGGGTAAGTGTTGTATTATTTTAAGAAAAATTATGAGCCAATGAAACCAACAATACTACTTAATGCAACATAGAAAATTATTTATTTTCTAGACAGGTACATATACATTTTCATGTTTTATACATATACAAACATGCCATATATACATAGATACCCAATATTTTATATATGTGTTGATATGTATATTTTCCAGCACATATACTCAAAAATAACTATGAACTGCTTAAATAAATAGCAAATGTATGACTATTAAATAACAATGATATTTCTTAAATTAAAAGAAGATTATGTATGTATGCACACGTGCAGATGTGCCCAAGCTCACCCAGACGTGCACATGCGGCGTGACACCTGGGAAGGTCAGAGGACCTATTGCAGAAGTCAGCTCACCTTATACCTTTTTGCAGCAGGGTCTCTCTTGTTTCTGCTCCTGCAGTGCATTCTCCAGGATCCCTGATTTGTGAGCATCTGGGTGGTTCTCCTATTGCTGCTTCCTGTCTCACATCTGGAGTGCTGGGATTACAGATGCACAGTAGCACATCTGGCTCTTTATATGGGAACTGGGGGTTGAACTTGGGTGGTCAGGATTGAGTACCGTTGCTCACCAAGCGAACTCCTCTGTCTTCATGGTTTATTTACTATTTTGTCGTTTAATGCAGTTGCTGCCAACTTTTCATTGTTACATAAGCATTGTCTTTTGCTTAATATATAGCAGTTGTTACTAAAGAAGAACTAAACCAGGTTTTGAGTGTGTAAGATACTACATATGACACTTTAACAACCATGACATAATTAATTTTCATGGCACATGAAATGCATATTCCTTTTGCTGAGTTGTACAGTCTGACACTGGGCCTAGAGAAGTAGGTGTTTTGGCCAAGCCAAGGTCTTGAACATTGAGCTAGGATTTCCGTATCAGAGGGTCTAACCACTCACCACTTACTCCTCCAAAAGATGCAACTCTGAGAAATGGGCTTATACGGCCCAAATGCATTAATTACATCTTCGTAGCTGGGACTGCATTTTCCACGTTGCCTTCTAACAGCTTTGTGCTGTCACATAAAACCCAACTCTTGGAACATGCTATTTTCTCCGAAACTTTATCTGATTTCATTTCTAATGCCAAGAACCTCCAAGGACCCACATAGAGCCTTTGTTACATTGTTAAGTGTTGTTTTAGAAGTGAAGCTGCCTTGCTCTTTAGCACCATCTCCCTGGAATGGAGGCTGGACGATATCACTATCTCACTAGAGAACACTTAGTCCTGGTCCCTCACTTCTGTTGGAAACTGGGGTGCATACATGTATCAAAGCGTCAAAGGAAAGAACTTTTTCTCCCTTCTTCCCATCATTCCCTTCATTTCTCTGAGAAATGCCAGGAAGTGTTTTCTATCCAGATAAAAAGAGCCCCTTGGAGTCTTTGAATCTTCTGTGTGCCTCCCATTAAATTAATGGCAGTGCCGGGTAAAGTGTCTTTAATAGAACGCTGATCAACAAACATCCAGGGACATAACTGCAGAAAAGAGAGAGACACTGGGGGCATTTCCTCAGCAGCCCAGATACCGTTCACCCGGCCCGTTTCATTTCTCCTTTCTTCTGAAATAAGGAATGAATTTAGTTTTCTATTAAGTTTGGGAGAAGGGATAAAAGTGACAAACAATGCCCACCTCTGCGTGGTTCCCCTCTGAAGTCCTTCAAAGCACACAGGATGAGTGAGAGCCCTTTGGATTCTTCAACCCCCCTGAAGAGTCTATGTTCACTACAGAGAAGAACTTTCAAAGGTCATCATCCATGGCACCCAGACCACTCTTGTCTCGACTTCCAAGAAGAGGGGCTGCACAGAGCAGGCGTCAGCGAGTGACTCACGCTCTTCATTGACGCATTCTGTAGCCTTTTTGCTCAGTTGACCATGGAAAATGAGTGTGCAGATAGGCCTGCATCCTTGGACTACGTGTGAGGACAGTGATTGTTCTGACAGTCTTCAAGTCAGCGTTGCTCAACTTCAAGGTCATCCAATAAAAACAAGTGGCTATGATCAGCACCCTGGATGGATTTGGAGAGGCGCGGACAGTGCCAGTGGTCATAGGAATTCGTCATCATCGTCTCATTGTTGTCGTTGTAATTATGATTGCTCTTATTTAGCCCTAGCTCTATTCCAGGCACACTGTTAATGACACCCCACAATCTACTTCATTTAACTCTCCCAACAGCGTTTGAGATAATAACACAATGATTATGCCTTTGTGGATAAATTCTAATTCTCTTGCTTCTTTCCATGCTTTGCTCAATCCTTCTGGAGAGTTCACCTCACTCCTACCTCGTCTTTCCACTTCCTCATTTACTTATTACGTTTCTCCCCTAACCTTCCCACTCCTAACTTGAACGTGCGTTCTTTGAGGCGGAAGGGCTGGAGTGTGTCAGGCTCACGGTAGCTACTCCATACACTGGAGTGATGAGTGAGTAGAAGAACGGATGGAGATGGAGATAATCCCTTAAAATCAAGTAGTGAGTAACGGAGTGAGTCTAGGGCTCCTCTCCATTCCAGAATCATGATGTTTAGAATACTGCAAAATGGGGTTGAGAAAATGGCAGAGTGGGTAACAGCACTTACTGAACAAGCATGGAGACCTGAATTAGGATCCCAACCACCCACATATAAATATGAGCATGGCTATGCATTTCTGTGTAGAGACAGGTAGATCTAGAAGGCCCTGGCCTGCTAGCTAGCCTCGCCCAAGCCATGAGCTCCGAGAGAAACAGAGAGAAACCCATCCTCAAAAGAAGAAAGCAGGGAGTGATAATGGAAGACGCCCGACACTCAGCATCCTCCTCTGGTTTCCACATGTATACCCACACAGCTGTATACCCACGTGCGTATCCTACACTCTATGCAAATACACACCAAAACAAGATGAAACAAGAGCACTGCAAAACTGTTACTCTTTCAAAGAGATTCTCTCTTACCTGCACACCCATCCAAAGGTGTCCCACTGCTAAAACACATCCAGCGCTGAGGCAGGGGGATCATGAGCTACAGACCAGTCTAGACTAGTCTGTCTCCCAAAACAAAGCAAGCTGGGTATGGTGGTTCATCTCTCTAATCACAGCATTTAGGAAGCTGAGGCAGGAGGATCACAGCAGGCTTTAGTCCAGACTGTCCTGGTCTTAGAGAAGTACATTTGGAGTCAAAGATCCTTGGATAATTTTGCCCTCTCCCCCACAATGCCAGACATCCTTAAATAAGGCAGCAAGAAGAGCAAATTGAATCTGTGCATGTGATAGCATCTCCTGAGATATCCAGCCCCTTTATTTGGGATTCCTGAGGGTTGCTTAGTTCTCATGATGACTCTGTGTCTTTTCATTCACTGTGTAGCTGAGCTGGAGCTGACTTGCTCTTGGGCAGGAGCTATGTATTAGCAGTGTGCTTCGGGGCCAGTAGGTATCGATGAAGTACGGATGCTAACTGTGTGGGCTGCACTCTCATCATTTACTCTTTGCCATGATTCCTTCTGGATAAATAAATATCATTAAGTTCTTAGATGCTCTTTCTAAAGCATGTGTTTTTTTTTCTTTTTACAACTCCTTGGGTGCTAAAAATATTTTAATGGGTTGGAGGACGCAGCTCAACAGTAAAGTATTTGCCCAACACACAGAAAGCCTGGATTTATTTCTACACCCCCCCACACACATGCGTAGATATATAGAGAGTGAGCTCTCTCACATTCGCGTATCCTCAAGTGTATCAGAAGAACACGTGGAATCTGTCTCTCTGGAGGTATCCCCTCTGGTTCCAGGGTGAAGGGAGAAAGGCTGTGAAACGGCCTCTGGCAGGCCCAGGAGAAACACCTCAGCCGTAGAGGAAGATTGGCAACCTAAGGCAGTGTCTCCCAAGTCCCTGGGACATAACTGCAAGAGATCAGAAAAGTCATGTTCTCTGCAAGTTCACAAACGAGTAGAGTCTTCACCCAGATGAGTGATCAAAAAGTGCCCAGCAAGTGTGCAGGCCATGCCCTACCTGTGAGGAAGTCTGCCAGTGCAAACTTGGTAGTGGTAATAATAATAAAGCCTCCATCATGAACTGGAACTACAAAACTCAAATATACATTTAAACAGTTAATAAAATGCAACATATAAAATGCTTTTGAATTATGGGATTTGAAATGGCTGTGATTAGAACAAGGATTTATTAGTGGTTTTCCTGTTAGTTGATGCTTGATTGACTAATTTTTGTTGTGCTTCATTGGCAAAACAGTGCCTTTGAAGCATGTTTCCAGTGCAGTCTACTGAAACAGCATGCTACTCTTTGACCCCATATGCTTCATGGGAGATCAAGATATTATGCACACATCCTTAGCCTTTGTGTAAAACCTAACTGTCTGCTATTACTGTACTCAGCCAAGGCCTAAATTGGGTGTCTTAATATTGAGGTTTGCTTGCCTGGTTACATCAAGCTCTTGTAAGCACTAGGAATAAATAAAAATAGCTTAGTTCTGGTTCAAGGAGACTTTCCACTAGAGCTGGTTTTACCGATATATATATTTTCCTATGGATCTTAGAACGCTGAACACAGTGAGTCTTCAAAGTGGATTAGGGTTGCCGTGCTGTGGGCATCTCCAGGGCATTAGTTACAGTACATTGCCCTAGCTTTGCCAGTTGCTTCTCCTGTGATGAAAGGCACAGAAAGATCACCCGCCTGAATAGAAGAGCAGAATGCCATCTTTTAACTCCCTTTGAGTGTGATGGGGACGATAATTGAATGGTAAAAGCACTGCCATTGGAAGGGAGCAATGAAGCGTCCTCTAGTTCCTTTAGGAAAGGCAAGGGGGTGGAACCCGAGAAGCTGACAAGCCCAAGAGCTCCGTTCCAGCTCCTGACGGTAATAATGGCAACAACAGTGATCAAATTACCACCAGTTGCTGCCTTTTGCCACCTCCTCCTTTCTCCACTTTGCCTTGAGATAAATCAACCCACACTTGAAGCTGTTGATGTGACCATAGTCTTCGTCCATCTTCTGTGTATGACTTGGTGTGTGCAAAGCTGCCAACGCTGGGTTCTCAGAGAAGCAGCCTGTGTAACACTGAGGGTGGGGAATGGGGCTTCTTATCGGGCTCTATGATGTGTGTTTTACGTGTCTGTAAGCAGACATATCGTGTTTCCTGTCAGCGGGGACATAAATGATTATTATGAGCTTACTATGATTGGAAAGTGCCTGAGACTATGCACCAGCACCTGCCAATCTCAGAAATGCAGATGTCTGGGAGATATGCCTACAGGCACCACATTGACGTTTATCTCAAACAGGCCATGCTGATGAATACTAAAAATCCATCTGGTGTCTTGTACAGGTGTATACAGTAACTGTCCTGTGCAGGAGCACAGGAGGAGTCCCGACATGCCTTTAGCTCCCACTACATGGGACAAAGATGGTAACTGAATGAACAAAAGCACACCCATTGTAAGGGTACAACAACTGCCACATCTTAGGACTGAGAGGTGACATAAAAGAACAAGGTGAAGGCAGCTGGGCACCAGGGGGTCAAAACTCTGAAGTTAGATTATCAGGACTGAACCCCAGCTCAGCGGCTGAGTGATCTTATGTCTTTAGATGACCATTCCAAGTCTCGCTTTTTATCATTTGAAAATGGGAAGAGCCATGGAGTAATGGTGGCACAGGCCTTTAACCCCAGCATTTGAGAGACAGAGGCAGGCAGGTCTCTAAGTTCAAGGCCAGCCTGATCGACACAAGAAGTTTCAGGACTGCCAGTGCTATACAGAGAAACGCTGTCACAAGAAAACCAACCAAGCAAACAGCAAAACAAAACAACAACAACAACAACAACAAGAAAAGAAAGAAAATGAAAGGAACTACTAGCAATGGCACCTGGACTGACTATGGGATCAACTGAGATGATACTCCTTCCTAGCAAGTGTACAGGAAATACCAGCTAGTCTTGCTGTGACTATATTTGTTCTTTTATTTTTATGTGCTAGACATAACATAATTGGCTTCAGGCCAGGCTTGGTGGTTGACACCTTTAGTCCCAATAATCAGAAGACAGAAGCAGGCGGATAGATCTCTGTGAGTATGAGGTAAAGGCCAGAGGCCAGCTTCATCTACATAGTCAGTCTTAAGACAGCCAGGACTACACAGTGAGACCCTACCTTAAAAGAAAAAGAAAGCAACAGATTTCTTTACTTTTTCTAATGATTTATTTATTTTTATTTTGTGTGCATTGATTGATGTTTTGTATGTGTGTCTGGGTGAGGGCATTTGATCCCCTGGAGCTGCATAGAGTTGCAGACAATTTTAAGCTGCCACGTGGGTGCTGGGAATTAAAACTGGGTCCTCTGGAAGAGCAGCCAGTACACTTAACTCCAACCCAAATTTTCTTTATTTTTTAAATCTCAATCTCCCTCTGTCTCTCTCTCTCTCTCCACCACACAGAGAGGACAAGAGAGAGAGAAAGATACATGTATATGCATGATGTGTGTGTTCATATTTGCATGTGAGAGTACAAGTGTGCATGCCCTGGCACATGTGTGAAGGTCGAAGGACAGCCTTGGGTGTTAGTCCTGGCCATCGCACACACAGTGGCTGGATCGTGAGAGGTCAGTCTCCGGACTCTGACACTCATCCTTTTGTAGAAAGTACCCAGCTTTCTTTGTGCTCTGGGGATTCAAGCTCAGTTCTTCATACTTGCACAGGAAATATGTTGTTCACAGAGCCATCTCCCCCCAGCTCAGAGTAATGGCTTTCCTGGTGACGTTTCATGCCTACATTTCATCCTATGCTTTTGTTTGTATCCCTGCCGCCACCACTGTTCCCCTCCCCCACTCCCACTTGCTGGTTCCCTTCCCCTAGGCAGCCCCTCTTCCCGCTTCCATGCAACTTGTTTTGTTACCTCTCTGGTGACCTCCCCTCTCCCTCTAGATCCCTTTGTCCCTTGTGATGATAGCCTCCCTTCTACGGTCTCGCTCTGCTTATTTGTGTGTTATTCTAAATAAAACGGTCTTTCCACCCTCGTTGGAGAACTGGGTACTCATGTTCTTCTTCGTGAAGAAGAAGAGTTATCCTCAGAAAACAAGCAGATTGTTCCTCAGATCTGCACCAAGCCACTCAAGGTACTTTGTTTCAGTGAGGCAGATAACCAGTTGCTTTGATAATGGCGGTAGTCCTGCTACGGGACACGAGGAGGTTCCGTCAGTAAAACAGAAGCAGGGAGGGGAAGGAAGTTTAATTTTTAAACGCATGTAACTTCTGTAAATCTAAAGCTATATATGAAGTTTGTTTATATTCCGGAAGGCGTGTGACATGTGATTCAGAGCACAGCTTGATGTTACCAGGTATGAAGTAACAGCAAAGTAGCTAAGGCATCTTTGGAGTCAGCACCCCGAGGTCTGCCTTATCTATAAAATGTGGAGACGGAGTCCTTTGAAAGCACTTTGCTGTTTGGAGACTCAAGGGGGGGGGGGGGCAAATAAACACCCAGGGAGACTCCAGTGGTGGTTAATGGGTTAATGTATGCCTCAGGGCCAGTGCGGCAGCTGTTTGCATCAGGAACTGGGGCAGAAGATGGTGGTGCCTGGGAGGCTGCCAGCACATCTCCTTGGCTTCCCAGGGCGCCTGTTGGGATAGTTGCTTATATGGAGACACTGGGATGCAGTCTCGGTCTCTCAGGCCTGATAAGCTCGGGCCCTGATAAGAGAAGGCACACCAGAACTTCAGTTCAGGAAGTTTCCGTCAGAGTTGAGAAACAGGCGGCTGCTTCCCAGCACATTCCATCCCTTGCTTTAATTGCTCCCCAAAGATCCAGAGTCCAAACGCCCTTACCTGAGAAGCTTGTGCTAAGTTAATCAGAAATGAGTGTTCTGGGCAAAGACCATTACGGTCTGAAGTCTCTCCTCTGGAGACCTCCTACGAGGTGGAGGCTGAGGGAGGCAATGCAATCCAAAAGAAACTGTGACCACAGGCAGAGCTGTCCCTGGAGAAATTGCAGGGCCCAGGCAGGCGATATAGTCTGTTTTCATCTCTCCAAAAAGGCTTTGCAGCGTAAGAACACTCTCTAGAGGGTTTGAGGCAAGGAAACAACACCTGGGCATATCTTTAATTCTCCCAACTTGGCCGCCCACACCCACCCCTACAGACCCCACTGCCAATCCTTCTTAAGGCTCGGGATGAAGCAGTGATCTCATCCATCACAGATTAAAAAACAAATGAGACATAAATCCTGTTTGTAGGCCAGGTATAGTGGGAGGTGGGAAATCCACAGCAGAACTCTGATACAGCGCTGGAGGGGATAGAGCTTGGAGTGCTGCGCTTTCTGGGGGACGAGGCAGTGGGGTGGATTCCAAGCACCAGACGGCAATAGTGATCATGACGCAAGGGGGTACTGGTGGAATGAGAAGAGATGGCTTTGAGATTATTTTATATTACAGTGATTGATTCCAATGGTTATGAAGGATGCTCTCAAGACAGAAGCCACGAGGCATTGCAGGACAGCTGGAAGAACAGGGGCAGACATGGATTTGTGACAGAACCACCTGACCTGTGGAAGGCTGTAGAACCTTAGAAAAGTGACCGACCCAAGGTCATCTGGAACAACCCTACAATGAGACTGTCCCCAGCATGTTCCCTCTGCACGTCACCATCTCTGTGGGTGGAGTCTCACAACTCTTCACTTTAAACATCTGGTTCCTGAAGGAAGGAGGGGGATTTTTCCACTTGGGTGGTAGGTGGAGTGGCAGGAGAAAGACTGGAGCCTGGGGAGTGAGCATCATGGTGAGCCTGATGCCCTTACAGGGTGCGTGAGAGCTGACTAGCTGTTCTTGGAGTCAAACTGGGGAGATTCCATTATGGTGGGGATTGGAAACTAATGTCCAGGTTCCAGGGTCCAAGGTCCAAGGTCCAAGGTCCGACCAGCAGAGGAGGCAGCCTTGCATGGAATGAGACCACGTGAGCATGCTTTTAAGAAAGGAGACTTTGCTCTGACTATCAAGATTTAAGCCATTGCCTGACTACATCCGTAAAGAGGTTATCTACCTGCGGAGGCAAAATCAGAGCTAAGGCCATGGAGAAGGCCTGTTTAAAGGTCTTCTAGTGTTTACTGAGCTATTCCTGGAGAAGACAGCCAGCTTCATTTAAAACGGAGATTTCTCCTTTCCACGTTAGCAGTCCTTTTGTAGAGTGTCCAGTTGGCAAGCCTTTGGGGGAGCAGAGGCCTTGGAGTGCAGGGCTCCCCCAGTCCTGCTGCTTTGCTGAGACCTATGGGTAGACTCTTTACCAGGTAAGAGAGGAGTTCGAGACACAATTAGGGCTACATTTACGTTATTAATTAATGTTTATGCCGTCCGAACATGAATTGTTTCTTGCTGCTAGGAAGTTCTGCTGGGAGTTTGGGTAAAGGCGCTCTGCTGGATATTTGGAGCTGTGTTTCTTTGCTTAAAAAAATACTTAGAATTCAATATGAATGCCTGGAGAGAGATTGGCATTAAGTTTGTGGTCTGTCTTATTGAAGGAGCTAATAGAGGCTGGCTAAATTAAACAAGAGAACAACATGTCTCCATTTGTGGAATTACAACTCTAAACATTAATTTGTTTACCAAGTTGGAAATCAAATACAAGTATTCACAAAGCTAAACGGCAGGGAGAACCAGTTTATATAGCACCTAGGAATACAGATTTGACAGCACAGAAGTCGGCTGATGATGGAGTGGAGAGAACACTGGGTGGGTTGAGAATGCTTAGGTTTGAATCACATCTTGACACCTAAACATATTCATTTCCCTAGGCCTCAGTCTCCTTATCTTGAAAATGGGGTCGGGAAATGACATTTAACTCATAGGTTTGTTATAAGGCTCAGGTGAGAATATACAGTGCTTGGCTCAAGAAGCCTTAAGTGAATTTTAGGACACTGAACTATTCCTAACCTACATCTGGTGGACTTTTAATTTTTTTTTTAAGACCTAACTGTCCCAAGTTTATTTTAAACTCACAGGGCTGAGCATGCAAGCTGGTAAGTGACCGATGACTTTTATTAAGTAAGTAGTGTTGTTCCTAAAAGAGTTGTGTAATATTTAATATAAATGAATCTAGAGATTATAACATCAACTAATAATTAAAATGCATTATCAGGGACAGAGAGATGGCTCAGGGAGTAAAAGCCCTTACCTCCAGGCCTGAAGACTGGCTTCAGAGCTCACACGTGCTTGGAAGAGAGAATTGATTCTCTGACCTTTGACCTCCTAAACGCACGCTGTTGCACGTGCATAGTCCCTGCATCACACACACACACACACACACACACACACACACACACACACACACACACACAACCAAAATAAACAAAACAAAAAGACACAAAAAGTGTTTGAAAAATTGCGTTAGGGGAATTTCCTACGTAAAGGCATTCTGTTTATGCAAAGAGCCTTCCGGAAAGCAGAGAAACATCCTGTTAGATGTTATGTGCAAAGCTAAACATTCGCACATTGGGATTAGCACTCCCACAGTGCTAGTGTTTGGTTTGCGTGTTCTGTGTTGCCTTTTGGGGGATTAGATGTATGTGTATCATGATGTATGTGGCTGTTAGGGAATCTTCTGCACAATTTGTTTTAAAATTATTTTTGAAGTCAAAATGCTACTTCAGAAAATAGTCTTAGAAGTTACTAAGGTAGAATTTGACCCAGAGATGTTTGATCAACACACAGGAGTTTCCAACTTCAGCCTTGTGGTCACCGGCCAAGATTTACCCTGCTAGTACCTCCACTTCTCATCATGAATCGTAAGATAGGGTTGAAAGTGGGCGAGCATTGCAGCAAATATCTAATGTTCCTTCTAGGACTATAATTCTATCACATAAGGAATATTCATAAAAATGCCCAGCTGTGCTGGGTGTGGTGATTTCCAGCATTAATCCCAGCACTCAGGTTGCAGGAGCAGGTGGATCTCTGTGAGTTCCTGACCAGCCTGGTATATGCAGTGAGTTCTATTTAGGCCAGTCAGGGCGTCAAAGTGAGACCTATTTCCAACACAAAACAAAGAAAAAGAAATCCAACCATTAGGCAGAATTAATGTCTCCCAAAGGTACCTGGTTCATTTAGGGCGTGGCTAAGGGAATAGGAAGTAAGCCTTCCTTTGCTAGATACTTACCCAGAAGTCCAGTCTGCAGCCAGAGATGAACACTGAAAGTTCACAGTGTGGACAGCCTGTGTTATTTAATAGAGTCCTTTGCAAGACTCTTGCCTTACTCGAGTTGTTAATTGAAAAATTTACCTATTCGAATAAACAATTTCATAAATTATTTTTTGTGAGACATATTATTTGTTTTGTATCTAAAAGATCATTTTTAATATAACTTCTTTTGTGGTAGTGGGAATTGAACCCAGGGCCACATTGTCCATACCTGACAAGAACTCTCCCCTCCGAGTTTTCTCGCCAGTGAAGATTATGGTTTTAAATCTAGCTTCTATCATGTTTGTTCTTTTCTGTGTTTTTTTTTTTATTATTTATTTATTTATACTTATTTCTGTTGCCCAGACTGGCCTCACACTCACAAACTGAGGTGATCCTCTGAGACTACCCCTGACTTAAATCTGTATTTTCGCAAACCGCTACTGTCTTCACCTTCCCAGGTCTCAGTTTCAAACTCTGTAAAAATCCTGTGTAGTCGCTGGCACAGATGTGAACTGTGAGCACAGTGATTCAGGGGAAACTGCCAGGGAGGAGCTAGGGAGGCAAGCATGCTGCTCGCCTGTGGGACAGCTCCGGGGCAGAGGGTTGCCACGGTGGAAGCATATGGAATATTCCTGAAAAGTAGAAACAGCTGACGACGGGCAGAAGGCCGCAGCTAAGGCGGGCCTGCTTAGGAATCAATTATTTACAGACACTCCCTCTAGCTGTGTGGCTTGCAGAAAGAAAAATGACTCATTCATTGTGCAGTGGGAATTGAGTCCAGGGCCAGAATAAGAAGGCCAATGGTGAAAATCATCTGTCGAGCCCACCTCTCTTCAACTTCTTCATGTATTGTAACAAAGTGACTTATAATTTTTTTTCTTGGCCTTAGTATGTAACGACTACCGTCCCTGGTGCTCGGCAAATGCAGCATCATATCCTAAGAGAGCAAGTCAGGCATCTGTCTCGAGACCTGTCTGATTTCAGTGTTGTATCACAGGAGAAAATGTTATGAGGATTCTGTTCAGCTCTACAAGTGGTTGGAGCGTGGTGCTCAGTAGTCCCAGGTACTGGCTTGTTTATCTGTGAAAAATGGCTGCTGTTTTCTGATGGAAGGGGTAGAGACCAGCCTGAAAATAAAAAGTGGTTGGCTGCTCAGTTGCATAAAAGGAATCGTTTCTACACCTTAAGAGCCTTCCCCCGGCAGGACTTAACCTTGTAGCTCTGACTTCTAACTTCAAGGGGCCTGCAGAACCCTTTCTGTGTAAAGGTCAGCCTTGTCCCTACGTTTTAGAAGAATAACATCATCTCTCTGTCCGTTGGCTTTCCACTGAACAAAATGAGCAAGGAGGATGTTGTGGTGGTTGAACCAGATCACTGAAACCTTTGCCTCACTCTCCTGGGATTCTGTGATCAGAGCAATGTTTTCTTAAAGCCCAGACTCACCTCTGAGCTTCTTCTGCACTCCCCCGCAACCCTCAGCGAGCTGAAAAACCATCCCACTCAACACAGTGTTCTGTTAGCAGATCTAGAACGTGCCCAACTCTTTTGTCTGCCTCACTGTGCTTGCTGGAAGCACACCCACCCCTCCATTTCCCTGGAAATCTCCTCCGCAAACCTGCAGCCCTGGACTGCATAGTCGCCTCTGTGACATTCTTTGGATTGGGATCTTTCTGCCATGTGTTCAAACTACCTGTGGTACATTCAAGTAGTTTTTCCTTTCAAATTGGACTTTTAAGACTGGCTTTTTGCTCTATACTTCCCTCCTCCAGCTTTGAAGCAGATGAAGCTAGAGTCATCCGTGATGAGCTTTCAAAAGAAATAGTTTTAGGAAGAAATGAGTACTTCTACACAAACTTTTGGGGGAAAAAAAACCTCCTTATAGTACCTACTATTAGATGTGCCGAGAGCCTGGGAATATTAAATGCTTTTTTGATTGATTTGTTAGATTACCAGGTACACCACCAGGCTTCAATTTTCTTAGCAGGTATAAACAGAACTCCATTCTAAACGGCATAATCATGCAGTCACATTTTGTTCTCTTGAAACATAACATCTCCCGGCAATAAAGCACACACACAATTTAAAGGGGGAGCAACAGCAAAACACAAACCACATTGCCCCCACCCCTACACTCCTCCCAAGGTAACTCCAGGCTGTAGAGGAGGTTAAAGCAGGAGGGTGTGGATTCAAGGCCAGAGCAGAACCTTTTCTCAAACCAACCCTGACTAAAAAGAATGGTTTGCAAATGAATGAATGTCTCCTCCCTATTCCTGAAAAGAACCACCCGATTCTGCAGTCAAGCCCTTTATCCCTTGTATTTACTCTCTAACCCACAGCAATGTCATCTCTTCTCTTGCTGCTCCAACTCAGAGGTCATGAGAGACCTAATTCTCAGATGTAAAAGAATTGTCTCAGTCTTTGGGGAATAAAAAGCATGAGTTGTAGCAGACCCCAACTTAAATGTATTTCCATTTCCCACTTGGCGAGTCTTATGAACATGGGCAAATAGCATGGTATAATCCTCTCAACATTCCCATGTAAGCAATGTTGATTCCTTACTTTCCTTGACTACAAAGCCATGGCTCATTCTTGTGGCTTTTTGCTGATGTTGTTGCTTGTTTTGTTTTCGCATTCTGTGTCTCTGAACACATCTGAACAGGCCCCATGTTCCTCACTCAGCTCCTCTCATTCCCTCTGTTTTCCTGCCCTATTTCTGATCACCCATATTTTTACCTGAACTGTTTGCTATTCAGAAATTTAATACTCCCAAACATTGACCAACTGACAGTCTCCTAAATGATCTGTTTCCTTTCTATATGTATTTCAAAGTGCAGCCAGAGTTAATAGTCTTCCAAGTACAGGTCAGGAGTAAGTCACTAATGCCATTTTATCCACCGAAAATGAAAGAAAAAAATGACTAAAAATAAAAAGAAATCAAATAAAACTTATTTAACTTGTATCCTTTTGTTTAAAAAATGAAATCTAACATAAACATTCACCACAATGAATTTATCTTCCTTCATCTCGCAGGACACCTTTTCATCTGTTCCAACCTGCGCCCTTACTTTATAAAACTCCAGTTTTGCATGTCTGTGGCTTCTGTGTTTAAACGTTTACTATCTTATTTTTCTCTGCTTATTTCATTCTTGAGCCTTTTTGTTTTCAAGACAAAGTCTCACTCTTCTAGCCCAAGTTGGCTCAGAAGTTACTAGCTCAAGTTGGCCTCAAACTCAAAGCAATTCTTCCTCAGACTTGTGAGTGCCATGACCATAGGGGTTTGCCTTCATATCATGAGTCTTAAATACCATTTCCTCCACGGGACCTGCGTGGACCACCTATTTCCCTCTAGTTAGAACATTCTCATCTTTCTACCCACTTCTCATCTGCATATGAGTTACCGTGACTCGCTGAACAGTGTGCACAGTACACGGACTGCATTGGATTTCTCTTGATTGGTCTCCAGCACTCAGCAAGGAGTTTACGTGGTGCTCCAATTTCACAGCTCCTTGTAACCATAAACTGCATGGAAGACCAACACAAATAGTCCTTTTCCCAATAAAAGTATGAGAAATGCAGTCAGACGCTATGAAGGCCGGGGTAATAGAATACTTCTTAAGTGCCAATCTCTGTTCTAAGTGCTTACTGTGGTTCTAGAGTTAATGAGCATGCCAGGAGGAAGCTACTAGTCAAGAACTTGAGTGCACAGATCGGGAATGGCCGCATCCAATCTGATTGTGAGCGACCGAAAGGGACTTGAAGCTCTACTAGCATGAGTGTAGTCCGTGCTGGGGGCGGGGTGGTGGGGTGTGTGTGTGGTATTCTGTGTTGCTTCTGAGGAATGCAGCCGGATTACCTAGAGCATGGTGTGACCAGTCAAGGGTAAGATGGGGGTGACTTTAGGAAGCTGCTGCCAGCCTTGGTTTGCACAAGGATTGTCCTTGCAAGACTTAAGCGACAAGAGGGGATGGCTTTGCCTGTACTTTGGTGTCACAGAGAAGGACAGCCAAATGTTATGCCAAGTGTTCTCTGAAGAGCTATGAAACTGGAGGGCTTATCTGGTGGCTGCCCTTCTCCCTGGATGACCGGGTGACGTTAGAGATCACCCTTGTGCCTGTGAAGGCTGATGGAGGCAAGCCTCTGCCAATTCTGTGCACTGCCCAAGGCTGAGAGCGCTCTCCAAGGCTCTGTTCTCCCGAAGAAGAGACTGTCCGTCAAGGCTCTTTATCCTCAGGAGGAGTTGGATGTGGTGGTTGGTCAGCTGTGCTTTCTTTAGATTGCATTTAGCTAGAGCTGGCTTCCTATTCTATCTTGCTTCCCAAGACACACAAATTTAACATGGTTCTTTACGACTGTTAAAAAAAATCCCAGAAAGTGTTTGTTTATTCGTGTGTGTGTGTGTGTGTGTGTGTGAATGCTTGCATATTTGTGGTCTACTTGGCTGTCAGGAGTCAGCTTGCCGGAGTAGGTTATCTCCTACCATGTAGTTCCCAGGGCTAGAACTCAGGAGTTCAGCTTTGCTGGCGTGCAACTTCACACACTGAGCCATCTCAGAAGCTCTCTTCTTAGGCTTTCTAAGTGGTTAGCTCCTCTAAGCAGTTGGGGGAGTGAAGAGGAAACTCAGAAAATAGAAGATAAATAGAAAAGGCGGATTCAAGTGACTTTCTTCATTTGTTCTCTTATCCCATACTCTCTATGCCTTGTTCCCTGCCTCACTGTTACCCTAGTGACCGTCTCTGTGTTTCTAGCTTTCTGTATGAGGTGGTAAAGCAGTTTGTGGGCCGCAGTAAGGTCAGAGATCAAAGCATCTGCAACCAAGAGCAGTCATTTCAGACCAGTTTTTGTTTGGGGACATAAGCCAAATCATTTTAATCCATTAATTCCTGAGATAGGCTCTTGCTATTTAGCCTAGACTGGACCTGCATTTTGAAGCTTCCTGTCTCAGCTTCCCTGGTGCTGAGATTACAGGAATGAGCCAAGTGCCTGCCAAATTGCTTTTGTTTTAAAGCAGAAAACCTGAGCCTTAGATCCGCACACTGGTAGGATGGATATGGGCCTTTAAAAGATAATCTCTTAAAAAAAAAAGATAATCTCTTTTCTTCCACTGCTCTAACTAGGCTCCAGTTATCTTTTAAAAGCCTAAAGAGAAAGCCATTCCTAACTGGGCTTGGCCATGCATTCCAGTCGCTAACCAGTCTTAACCCTGGGCACACGTTTGTCATTGAACGTGAGTTCCCCACACTGCCCTTTGCACAAAGTCTTTCAGTAAAAAAGAGACTAGAGGGGAGTATCTGCCCATTCCTGTCGCAGCATCTGCTACATTTCTGTCCCCACCTCCAGCTTTCCTGCAAGTCACAAACTCCATTCACAGATTCCTAGTCGGCTCTTGCCCATGCACTTGGACGGATGCTGCGTGGAACACAGTCTCTGTCCATTGGGTTGGGGCATGACTGCACCTTTAGCAGCGTGCTCTGTCTAAGTGTGTACTCAGGAGACATCTGTTCTCAAAGCTGTTAGTTAAGTTTTCCAGAGAATAGACTATGCCATTGCGGGTCTCCAGAAGTCGTAGACAGGTGCTGGGTGTCTTGTGTCGACAGGAAGCGAGAGCCTGTACGGCTGAGAATAAACAACAGCCACTTGGTAACATGAGATCCATTCATTTAAACTGGGAGGCCTAGATATGGGGTTGGAGGTTGGGGGTTGGGACATTCCGGACACCATCCCCCCCCCAACACACACACACACACACACACACACACACACACACACACACACGAGGTCAGTTTCCCAGAGAACTGAGGTGGTATACACACACACACACACGCTGCTTCTTGCCCAGGCTGTCTCTAAAAACTGAAGAGAAAGAGAAAGGAACGAGAGAGAGAGAGAGAGAGAGAGAGAGAGAGAGAGAGAGAGAGAGAGAGAGAGAGAGAGAGAGAGAGGAAATGTGGGGAGGAGAGGATGCAAGTCTGAAAAGGAGTTGTGGGTATTTTTTTGCTATGACAACCTCCATCAGCTGCTTTCGGAAACTGACCTCCCTCCAGATTTGTGCTTCTTTTTTTGCCTATTTGTAAAAACAGCTGTTGGAACTGAACAGCTACAGTCTGGAACGACCAGGGCACTGCTTTCTTGAGTCAGTGCCCATTAGATGATTTTGCTGGCCTCTACGCTGGTTTCTGAAGGCCTGATTCTGGACTTGTTATATTAGTCATTGTCATTCATGGGAGTCCTTGAATAAGTTTCTGCAGCCTGCTCCACATTAATGCTTGCAAGAAGAGGGTAGTAACTTCTGTTATGTCAGTCCTAAGGTCACTTGGAAGACGCAATGTGATGTATGAGAACATTTTTTGCAAAGTCTAAAGTTCACATACAAATAAAAAGCATATTGGAAATATTCAAAGGAAGAAATAATTGGCTCTTTCTCGGGGATCTTAGAGGGGACAACTGCTGACAGTTGCAACTCTCTGTGTTCCAAAGTAAGCAGAGACAGTTGCAGGGTCTGAGGGTGTGAGGTCTGGCTTTCTTTTTGTTAGTTAGTTTTGTTTTGTTCTGTGATAAGGTCCTTCTAGCTCAGGATAACCTCAGACTTTCTGTGTAAGTGAGAATGAACTTGAACTCCTAATTTTGATTAGGGGTTTGATGGGTGAAGAGGATAAGGAAAGAAGAGGCTGCAGGTGGAAGGGAGTGGCCGACAAGGTCAGGGGCAAGGGATGCTTTGGGTATCTGCTCCTTTGCAAGTGAGAACCTTTTAGCTTTGGTCTGGCAGAGGTTTTCCCTCAGGTCAGGTGAAATGTAAGCAGTCCTTCTCAACCACTGCTGTGCCCAAAGCTTGCTTGAAACCTCAGAGGATTTTAGGTCTAGGCTCTCTTGTGGGATACCTGACGGAGGTGCATGGGAGGAAGAAGTTGGAGGCTCTTCTTCATTTTGGGAGCAATGCATTAAAATTCAGAAGGTTTATGACAGTGTGTGTGGTATTGTGGTGTACTCTTTCTTCAAATTATCTGTTAAATTTTTGGGGGCTCCAAATGAATGGCAGTGTCCTGCTTCCCTTAAGCGCAGAGACTGCTCCTGTATATCAACAGTCCATCTAAAAAGTATATGTTTTTCTTTGGGTTCACCTTATTACTTAGCTTCTCTAGGATCATGAACTATAGGCTAATGTCCTTTGTTTAAGGCTAGAATCCACCAATGAGTCAGTACATACCATATTCATAATTTTGGGTCTGGGTTTGGATGCATACCTTGCTCAGCCTGGATGTGGTGTGGAGGGCCTTGGACTTCCCACAAGGGCAGGGTGCCTTGCCCTCTCTTAGGACTGGGGGAGGGGTGGGGAAATAGGAGAGAAAGTGGGAGTAGGGGAGGAAGTGGGAATTTTGATTGGTATTATTTTTAACATAATTTAAAAAATAAATAAAAAACAGTCCATCTAACAGGCAGGTTCCCTGAACTGGGAAGCTGTCTATCCTCTACAAATTGGTCCTCCATGGAGGAGATCCAAGACAGCGCACAAACTATGTAGAGCGTTGGTTGATTCCAAAGTGTCCCAGCCTAGGCTCCTGCTCTTAGCCGGAAGAGCTGTCTTGCTCTTTGCCAGGTCTGACACCTGATGGAAAGGGGTGTCTCCTTTCTCCACTGTGAGCAGGAGTTAAAATAGAGGGATACCAAATCATGCCCGTGCAAGCCAGCAGCCGGATACGAAGGGTCAGAAGAGTGGTCAGAAGTGTGCACCCGGCCCTGGCTAGTCAGCCAGATGCACTTCCTCTTTTTCTCAGCCTCAAGGACGTTGTGTAATGTCAGGATATCTCCGCTCCCCACCCCCCATGTGCCATTGCAAGACATGGTGGTCTGATACATGTCCAGCTGTTACCTCAGATGTCTTACTGATCTGTAGGGATATACTCTATTTTGCAGTGAATTCTTATGACCTTTAGGGATGTGGTTTTTATCCCTCCAAGGGAAACTGGACTGACAAATGGCAGCTAAGAGAACAGGTCAAATTGTACACCTTATAGTGGGGTCTTTGTTGTTCCTTTTGGTTTGCCACTGAAGAGGCAAATTCCTTGCCTGTAGCCCAGCAGGTTGGGCTCAGTCCCACCAAGAATGTCTTCCCAGAGCAGATCACTTCTACACCCCACCTCTTAGGGTACACCTGCCTCTGGGGAACGGGGTGTAAAACACTGATACACTAGAGAGATTATTCCATATTTCCGAGTTCAGAGTCCCACAGCCACAGTAGACTTTGTAGCCAGCCCATGCCCCCAGCAGTCTGAAGCAGCATCAGAAAGTTTCAGAAGGTTGACTCTGGGGTTTCTGAGAGGCTGCTGTCTGACTTAGCTCACCCTCCTCTCCTTAGAATGAGGATATGGATTTGGCAGGGTCACACTCCCTGTACAGGGGCAGACTCTTTTCCTTACTGGTATCATGTGTCCTGTGTCTTTCCATCCAGTCGGTCTGTCTGTCCTTTGTGTCACGTTAGTGTCCTCGGCTCATTCTACAGAACCGTCTTTTCCTCCCAGCTTGCCATTTTGGAAGCAGCCTTCAGGAACCTTCCTTTGTCCTTCTGACTATACCCAGTGTTCCCGTCAGCCCTCCAAATGACTCAAAGAATACACGTTTCTTAGGAGAAGAGAGAGAGAGAGATTCCGCTGAAAAGTCCCCTAGTTTTCCCTCAACCCTGTATCTTGGGTGGTCTGAGAGTGTGGGCTGAATCCATTGATTCTCCTCCCCCCCTGGGGGGGGGGGGAAGCAGGGAGTTTGCTAACCAGAACTGCTCGGCCAATCATTGCCCTGAGAAAGTTTGGATTGTGCTCTTATTTCATTAGGCTGATTGGAGCAGCGTTGACTCGGAGGTAGAGTCCCTCCCCAAGGGATTCCGTGTACAGTTACACGGCTGTCGCTGCCTGTGCGTGCGTGTCCTTTCAGGATAGCAACCCACTCCCGCCTCAACACCCAGCTCCACCTCCTCCACCTTTTTTGCTTTTATCTAGTGTCTCCCTTGCTCTTTCTCTCTCTTTTTCCTCTCCCTCCTACCACTGCCTCTTCCAGCCCTCCACGCTCCTGCAGCGCCAAGCCGGCTCCCCAAAGCAGTCTGCTGAACGCAAACCACTGAGAGTTTGCTGCGCAGCCCCTTGGGGCCCGGGGCCGCCGAGTCCCGCTAAGGCAGAGAAGCCGGCAGTGCGAGCCAGCGCAGCAGAAGACAAACACGCGGGCGCGTGAGGGAAGCCCCAGGAGGGCAGCCGGGTGGCGAGGCTTGGCAGGAGACAGCCGCTACGCCCGGAGTCGCCTCTCCCGCGGCGGACTGCGTGAGGAAGCGCACTCCGAAAAGTTCTAGACCGCAGGAGGCGGCGTCCCCACCAGTCCCCTCCTCGCGGCGCTCCAGGAAAAGGAACTTGATCTACTGGCAGACTCGAGCTGCTCGCTGAACGTGAGAGCGGATAGTGCCACCGGCCCCGGGGTGGGGAGCCGCGAGTGGGAGCCGCGAGCCAGGCTTCAGGTGGAGGGCACCGGGCAGCGGCCAGGGACCCCGATGCCGGCAGCTAACATGATGGAGAACCTGCAGCTGCCCGCTCTGCAGGTGCCCGAGCCACAGGGCACGCCCGAGGGCAACGCGGTGTGGTCCAGTTCGTCCACCCCCACGCTCCGCCGCCGGCGCTTTAAGATGCGCCGAATGAAGAACGTGCAAGAGCAGAGCCTGGAAGGTGGACTGGTAACCCCAGATCTACCCGGCGTCCTGGCCCCGGGCAAAGAGTTCCTGCAGCTGCCGTCCATTGAGATTACGCCCTCAAGCGACGAGGACACCCCGTGGTCCAACTGCTCCACACCCAGCGCGTCCCCACGCCGAAAGCGCTTCCTGCTCCGCAAGTGGCTGCGGGTGAGGGAGCGGAAGGAGTGCAGTGAGAGCAGGTAGGTCCCCGTTTCTCTTTAGCTGTCCTCCCCTGCACCTCCCGCCCCTCCCCAGAGCCGTCTAGGGCCCCAGGGCATTCTGGTGGAAACTTCCGGGACCAAAGCTGGAGCTTTTCACGTCACCAAGGCTCAGGAGCTGCCAGGGCACCAGTGCTAGAGGTTTTGTCTCCACAGCTCAGGACTAGGGACTTGATAGGCTGACATAGATTCATGCTGCGTTTCATCTCTTGATCCTCACGGCAGGAATGAACGGTAAAATAGCATCAGTATTTGTTGAGCCCTTGCTGTGTGCAGACTATTGTAGTAAGTGCTTCTCCCTGCCTCCAAATTCCATCCTCAGGGAAACTCTAAGGTAGAGAGAGTGCTGTGATTCCATTGTACCGGTGGAGATGGCCAGGGCTAGCGAGAGAAGTTTAAGTGGCGCCTCCACGTGGAATTCCGAATTCCACTTCACTTTTTGTCATTTTTCCTACGTTAAGATGCTCATACAGGTCCAGATGCCTAGGCAGAAGTGAAGTGTTCATCACATAGCCTATCTTGTCAGAGGCACGTCTCTCGATCACCCTGCCAGCTCCAGTTTTGCTAGGTAGGTGTTTGCTGCCCACATCCAAGAACTGGTGTGAAACTTGCAGGGTAGTTACACATCAAGCCTTGGTGGGGTACTCCTTCAGGAAGTTTCTATGGTGTCATGGAGTCCCCACTACTCGTGGATCCCATGCCCCACCCCCATTTGCTTTGAGTCTCAGGGGCTATGACCATTAGCAGGATGTTTGTGCTGTTGGGCGGGGGCATTGTTGTTGTCATTGATGGTGGTAACTAATGAATTACTTTAATGGGGATCATTTCATTCACCCCGTTTGCGCAGCCTCGTTCATGTTCACTTAGGAAGCATTTATTGAGTGGCTCTCAAGAGCTCAAGAGTGGCACCAGCTAGTGGTGGTGATGCTGAGAAGGGTTTCCAGGATGTGAAGGGATGTGGAGGCTAAGTGTGATAGGACACTAATAACAAAGAAATATCTGCCTAACACAAAGGCGCCCCCAGCATCTCCAAAACATAATAAGCAAATGAAACTGTGTGACACCTGCGTGTAATCCTAGACCTTGAGAAGTGGAAGCAGGAAGACTCTTGGAGTTTACAGATATGCGTTGGTCACCTGGAAAGGATGGCATCTCAAAAACCCAAACCTAAATGAAACAAAACAAAAACAAATCAACGCACCAGATAACAAAAAGAAGTTGAGGCGTGCAAGTTTCCTTGACATTAAAGCGATGGGTCCATTGTTACCTGTAGTGGTTGTGCAAGAAAAAGAGAAGCTTGGAGGCATAGAAGAAGCCCTGGGAGGGAGAGGTTAAAACCATGACAAGTGCAGATAGGATAAAGAAAACAGCGAGAGACTTGTGAGGTCAGGTGCATAAGATGGACTAAGGGAGCAATATGGTGAAAATCGAAAGAAACTAGCGTGTGTGGTGTGTCTTCGTGGTGCTGAGGGCTAGGCTTGTGTTATGAGGGAGATGACCCTTCTGAGTCTTGGGGCTCCTCCCAGTGATTTACCATGAAATCTCTCTCCTGTTTGCAGTGACTGTACAGTTTCTCCCAGTTATGGCTTTGGAGGCAACAGGTCTTTCTTTTCTGGCATTCCACCCTTTGCTTTTTTGGCGGAGTAGAGGGAACTGAGGATTGATGGGGGTTAATCACAAGCTAGACCAGCCTGTCAGCTCAGGTACTTTTTCCTCAAATGTGAGAGACCCGAAAAGAGGCATTGACATCTTGCCACATCTACTGAAGACAAAATATAGAGGAGAGAGTCATCCATTGCTAGCTAACGTAGGCAGGGGGAGCTGAGCAAATGGAAGGAAGATGTTTCTGATTTTGAGTTATTTAAGGGTATAGTAGAATATTATTTTTTTATTGAAGTAGGAAGGATAATTTTAAAAATAGGAAGGTTATTTTATTTCCTAGGTATAGCTTAAGACAGTTTTATTTATTTTTTAATGTGCTGGCATATGGGGTTGGAAGAAAATGTATGTCTTCTCATCTTTTGGTATCCATGGAGGTTGGCTCCAGGTCTTTTTGTAGTCACCAAGTTCCTTATATAAAGTGCCATGGTATTTGCATATAACACATACATATTTTTCCCATAGCTATAACTTTTCACTGTGCACGTGTGTGTGCATGTGTGTGTGCGTGCGTGTGTTATAGGTCTGCTTGTACATGTGGAGCTCAAAGGATAACCTTCAGAAAATGATTTTTCTCCTCAACCATGAGGATTCCAGGATTTGAACTTGGGTGTCGAGGCAAGTGGCAAGTGTCTTTGCCTGCTGGTCCTTTTGGTGGCCTGTGTTCATACACTTTAAGTCATCTCTAGGTACCTTCTAATAAGAAGCACAGTGTAAATGCTGTCTAAATAATTGCTGTACTGTATTATTTGGAGAACAAGGATGGGAAAGAAAGTCTGTTTCTATATGTGCATGGAGTTGCAGGTCAGTAATCCAAGCATTAGGGAGGCTGGAGCAGCATGGCCGGGAGTTCAAGGCCAGCCTGGACGATACAGTGAGGTCTAGTCAGAAACAAAGTCCATATATGTCCAGTATAGATAATTCTTTTCTGAATTCTTCTATCTCTAACTGGTTGGATCTGTAAATTCAGAACTGGGAGATACAGAAGGCCAACTGCATATGTAGAAAAAGGCAGACTGAGCTGGGGATGTAGGTCATCCTTGGCTATGAAGTAGATTTCAGACCAGCCTGGACTCAATGATGCAAACAAACAAACAATAGCAAATCAGAACCAAAGTCAAAGCAGCACAGCATGGAGTATTGTCCATCCGCATCCATCCTGTTTCCACTGCCCACTACCTGCCCCCTGGTGGTGACCCATAGGCGTTCACTGATGATAAACAGTTCCTTTCCTCTTTCTGAAGTGAGAGTCTCCTTATTCACAAGTCTGAGAACTTTTTAGTGGGGAGATGAGTTATTTTAAACAAAGTTATTGAAATATGATTTAGAAAAGTTGGGCGTGGTGGCAATACCTTTAATCCCAGCACTTAGAAGGCAGAGGCAGGCAGATCTATGTGAGTTCGAGGCCAGCCTGACTCACAGAGTGAATTCCAGGTCAGCTAGGAGCTGTTATGCAGAGAAATCCTGTCTCAAAAAATAAAAAATAAAAAATATATGATTTAGATGTCACACAATTAATCTTCAAATCCTAATGAATTTGAAGCTGAGCATCTAGCTCAGTAGTAGAGTGCTCACAGGGCATGCACAGGGCCCTGTGGAAAACAGTATTTAATGCCAGGATGGAAAAAAGTATTGAATCCATTTTTTTATATTGATAGATGTGTGTACACATCCACACAGTTAATTTAAAAAATCCTTTTGTCAACACACACATACAAAACACACAAACACACACAGCCATACCATTTAGCTAGCACTATCAAGCCCCCAATCCCCCCCCCATCTGGATCACTGGCTTTAGATATCCACTAATTTCCTTTTTATAGACTTCTGAATTTGAGAAGACCAAATGTCTATTGGCGATGGAAATGGATGGCTATCTTACTGTTTTCTGTTGCTATAACAAAACCCTTGGGACTAGATAATTTCATTTATTTATTCATTCACTTATTTATTTATTGAGACAAGGTCTCATGCATCCAAGCTTGGCCTTGAACTAGTGATCCTCCTGCCTCTACTCCCGAATGCTGAGATTACAAGTGTGTGTCATGCCTGGCTTTAGTTTCTTCATCTACAAAGTGGTATTGACTCAGTGGGAGTCAGTGTAGGTTCTGAACAATGAATAACTCGGTGGGACAAGCTGAGTCAGTACTGTCCCAGACCAACAACGACAATAAAATGTGAAGAATCGAATTAATGCCTGCATGTGTTCACAAATCTCTTGGCCAAAAATGGTTGTGGGAATTGTTTAAAGCCCAAACTGAGCATTTAGTGTCTCCTATGGCCTCCTGAATTCTGGGAGAAAGTCAGAAGTCAGGCAAAGCCATGTATCCCAGAATGCTTCTTAAGAGAGGAGAAGAAAAGCTGGCGTGGGACAGGTGGGTTGGGCCGTGGACAACTGCAGCCTGTTTTTCTGGAGGACACACAAGAATTTCTTTGTTCTTCTCCCCTGTGCGTCTTCTAGCTGTCTCTCACTCAGTCAACCTGCCCCGGTTTCTGTAGGACATCCCTACCCTGTACCTGTTGCTCACAGTCTAGCAGGCTAGCTGCTAGAGAGAGCTCTCTTTGTTTGGCTCCATCTGACCTTTGGTACCCACCAATTCTGCCCAGTCTGGTGTGTTGGGCTATGTCTGTGGTGCTAGGATAGCTGGTCGGTTGGTTGCAGGTATATATTATCGATATGTTTGTCTTGATTCTCCATTGCGTTTTCTGATAGTTGCAGGGAGCAGGGTGAGTTTGGGCATCCAGAGACTCTACTCGATCCGACTTTGCTTGGTTATTATTTCTGTAGTACACACTGCTCTGTGTGGTAGAGAAAAAGAAACTCACATCCCTCTTCCCACAAAAGAACAAAGCCATGTAGAGGAGACTGTAAACGGTTAGCATATGGAGTAAGCAGCCAGCGCAGGTAGGGTTAAGGAGCAAAGACTTCTACCAGCCCCATAATTCCTTGAGACGGGGAGTAAATCTTACTTTGTGGCAAGATGCCTGTTAAGTGTCTTAAATTCATGATCACTGTTAATCCTCACAACAGTCACCTGAGGTAGGCTTCACGGGGGAGAACCCGCGGTAGAGGAGATTAACTTGTTCCTGGTCTAACAGGAGCAAGGTTAGGATGTGAACAGTGTATTCGTTCCAATCCCGGGTTCTCTATAGTCCTGGCCTGCTGACCTCGCGTGCTTGAGAAGGTGTAGGTGTGGAGAAGTTGCGTATGAGGCAAGATGGGAATTCTGGAGGCACGGGAAAGCTGCTGAGCGAGTCTGGGTGGGGGACGTGTGGGAGGCACAGCTGCGTGTGGGCAACGATGATGGTTTAGGCCCGACTACCCCAGGAAAGGCAGCCTGCCTTTGCCTGTAGATGTGGTTTCTAGATTAAAATAGTTTGTGGAAACTGAGACGTGGAGATGGAGCCCTGTGGGCTGATTCACGCCGGCCAGGTTCCTCTGTGGGAGCTGGTATTTCGAGAGTTTCCATGTGGTTATGCGCTCAGCCAATTACAGGAGACCACGATGAGCGTGGGACCCGATGAGCAGGCGATAATCCCACCCCTCTCGGGTAGTCCCTCCCAGACACTGTGTAGCCCCCAGTTGCTATGCTAGTCGCTGACGATGGCGTCTGGCTTACTCGGTTTTCATTAAGGCGCCTGAATGGCTAAACTGCCAGCGGGGAATTTTCTTCCTGACCCTAGTGAGGAAGCTGCCAACTCTGGAGCAGGTGTTCAGAGGCTGGACGTGGTTGCCGAGCTGCCGTGTGTACATGAGCTTTAGGGAGACTGAGGGTTTTCCTGGCGCCTCTGCCTTCTTGGGATTTGATTTCCCTCTTGTATAGCCCAAAGCTGTGTGTGACTTACCAAGGGGCTATTTACCTGGGGTGAAGGAGAACATAGTTGAATTATGTTGGGGCCCAACAACATTAGAGATGGAAGGGAGTACCTTCTCTGGGGGGGGGGGGGGGTTAAAACCTCTCCCAGGCAGGAGACCCAAGCCTTTAATTCTAGGACTCAGGAGACAGTGACAGGCGGATCTGACTTGGAGGCCAGCTGTGTCTACAGAGTGAGTTCCCGGACAGCCAAGGCTAGACAGAGAAACCGAGTCTTGAAACAAACAAACAAACAAACAAACAAACAAAAAAACAAAGAAATCTCCCCAAAACAAAACAAAAAAACACTACCAGCAACAGCTAACGGCCTCCCTCAGGAATACAGAATGAAAATGAAACCTGGGCTTTCAAGCAGGAGAAAGGAGGCAGGATGTGGAGGCTTTGAACTGATGAAAAGATTTCAGACAGTGGTCGGCCACCCTTGGCTTCCAATGGCAGCCATGTGTCACCTCCAGAAGCAATATTGAGCAGGTGATGTAGCCCAGTGATAGAAGGCCTGCCTAACAGGCATGAGGCCCCAAGTTCAATCTCTTATACCTCAAAAGAAGAAGAAGAAGAAGAAGAAGAAGAAGAAGAAGAAGAAGAAGAAGAAGAAGAAGAAGAAGAAGAAGAAGAAGAAGAAGACAAGGAAGAAGACAGTATTGATTTGAATCATTCCTGTTTTCAACTGTGTTTCTGGATTTTTGAGTTAAGTCACATAGTTTAAAATGCTAGAAAAACATGTCCATGCAGAGCTAAGGCTATTGGTTAAAGAAGACAGTAGTGAAGGGGTGAGGGGAGACCTCGGGGTATTTCCCTGGATACCCGCTGCCTTTGCCTGTTCTTGGTTAGATGCTGTGAAGTTTGCTCAGCTTCCTGTCCATTCTTCCTTAGAGGCTACTAGCTGAGACTCAGACCTGGGACCTGAAGTCTTGGTCAGTCCCTAACAGGCTCTGGCTCTCAAGCACCAGGCTCTTTTTTTTTTTATTCCTTTATTAATTTTTTTTTAATTTATTTTACATACTAACCACAGTTTCCCCTCCCTCTTCTCCTCCTGTTCCCTCCCCACACCTCCCATCTGCCGCCCCCAATCCACTCTTCCTCTGTTCTAAAAGGGGCAGGCCTCCTATGGAAAGTCAGCAAAGCATGGCTTATCAACTTTGGCAGGACCAAGCTCCTCCCCTCTGCATGAAAGCTTGGCAAGGCATCCCAGCATGGGGAATAGATTACCAAAAGCCAGCTCAAGCGCCAGAGACAAGTTCTGATCCCATTGCTAGGGACCCCACAGCACCAGGCTCTTTTTAAGACCTCTACCCGATGCTGATAATAGATTGCATCACTGGGGTCGAGCCTGTCCCTGGCCTGGAGCTTCTACCTTGAGGTTTGACCACAGCTGTTTGTTGTCTTGCTGCTCTGCTGGGAGTTTAGCCATGAAATGGTGGGGCTGAGGGCAGGAAGGAGATAAATAACAACCTTTCTCACCTCTCTTTTTGGTAAAAGAATTTGTTGGAGGATCCAGCTTGGGTCTGGTCTATTGAGGTATGCAGGATTGGATACGGTCACTATCACAGAGTCCCCATCTGAATCTTGGATCCTGGTGACTTTATCAGAAGGAGAGGCACAAAACAGGGACATTTTCTTGGTCTTTGCTACCTTTGGATTGTGCTGGATGTGAGCCCTTGAACCTTAAGAAATGACAGCTTAATAGACTTTGGAAAAATAATGTTAGCCTGCTGCAAGCAGTTTGTTACAGCAATGGAAACGTTTGTAAAACAATGACCATAGTCTTATTTGTCCCAGCAATGAGGAAAATGCAGAAAGGCAATGCATGGTTAATCTAGTGATACTTTTTGTTTGTTTCAGACAGGGTCTCTTATAGCCCAGGCTAGCCTTGAATATGCTATGGAGTTGAGGATGACTGTGGACTTCACTCCCCTCCCAATGCTGGGATTACAGGGTGTACCATCATGCCTAGCCAGCGCTCAATTAATTTAACACACACGCACAGTCTTGTTTTACAACCCATGGTAACCTAGACTACAGAATTCTGACTGTTCTCACACTCGCAGCCCTCCTGCCTCAGCCTCAAAAGCGCTGTACTGTAGGTGTCTGTCACTACACCCAGCGTGGTGGCACATTGTTTCAGAGTTCTCCACTGTTCTTCCTGCCTGTCGTTTTAGAAGAAGTCACTTTTAATCCTGTTTAAAGTCAACAAATATAACCAGTCTAATAGAATAGCTAGCTAAGTACAAAACTTAGGACAGTAGGAAGGAGCAAAATAGTTTGTAATCTTGACCCTGAGTGTTGTATTTGCCATATTATTTTCTAGTGTTCTTTTCTTGTTCAGTGTTTCCTTCCGATTGAGGGACCTTTGGAGTTATAAATCCCCCACTCTGATAAACTCAGTGTATCAAAGGGTCACATGATTTGTAAAAGACCCTCTTTTCCCTGCTGATTCTGTGGGGCTTAGGAACTCCTTGACTGGAACCTGGGGCAAAAGTCCCACATACTCTGTATTATACCACAGGCCATCCCTGGAGTTTGCATCATGGGTCTCTTGTAACAGTCTTGGAGAAAGAAGTTCAGAGTCAATAGTACATTTCTAGAAGCCTGTTCAATCACTAGTAACTAGCCTAGTTAGTTCACCATTGTGTCAGGCAGAAACATCTCCCAGTGGAGGCCACTCAAGTTTGCAGTTTTCCATTTGAACTTTTGAGGGGCTCCAGCAGCAGGAGTGGCCTCAGCGACGTAAGCCTTTGCTGGTTCAGTGTCTGACATGAGTGAGCTGAGCGCAGGAGCACAGCTTCTCTTGAGCCTGTGCAGTATTGAATCTAACACTATCATATAGCTCCATCGTTCATTTTTCCTCTCTGGCCATGTCCCTTCTTCTCAATATGTGTCCAAGCAGTCCCCTGTAGAAGGAACATTGGGCTCCGTCACCATGTTGCTGCAGACTTCGGGTTGTAGCGCCAGTCAAGAGGTTCTTCTCCCAGTGTTCCCCATCTGTGGGAAGTAGGGTAGCTAGGGGACCGTCTTAAATAATAGCTCCATTTATTGTTGTTTGAGCGAGTGTATCCCTAGTCAGCTTTGAACTCACTATGTCACTGAGAATAGCCTTGAACTTCTGATCCTCTTCTCTTAGTCTCCCCACTATGTCCCGTATCTCATGGTATGGAGATTAGAACCCAAGGCTGCCTGGATTGGAGACAGACTGAGTTACATCCTCAATCCTGGCTGCATTCACCCCTGCCCCGTGTGTGTGTGTGTGTGTGTGTGTGTGTGTGTGTGTGTAAGAGTGCTTGTGCACAAGTATGTATAGGCATGTGTTCGGATGCCTGCAGAGGCCAGAAAAGGGCATTGCATATTCTGGAACTGGGATTGTGTATCCTGGTCGTGGGCTCTATGATGTGGGTTCTGGGAACCAAATTCCGGTCTTCTGCAAGAGCAGCAAGCTAATCTTAATCGCTGAGCTATCTTTCTAGCCCCAGCTGACTGAATCCTAACCTCAGTTGTGCTGGATAAGGAAGCACAGTGTGCCTCATGAGGACTGCGGGGATTCTGATGGTGGTTCTACAATATAGTTAGTTTCTCTGGAATTAGCCATGCTTCCGGCACTTGTGATTGCAGTCCTAATCATGTAACTACTTTTTCTCTTCCCCCACCTTGTCCTCCTTCTTTGTGGCAGGTTCTTTCTATATATAGCTCTAGGCTGTCCAGTAACTCACTATGTAAATCAGGTTCGCTTTGAACTCACAGAGATCGATCTGCCTCTGCCTTCCAAGTGCTGGGATAAAGGTGTGTGCCACCATATCCTGCTCCATATATGACTTCTATATCAGATAAGAAAAAGAAAGTTGAAACTGTATAAGGAAAAGAAGAAGAAGGAGAGGGAGGAGGAGGAGGAGGAGGAGGAGGAGGAGGAGAAGAAGAAGAAGAAGAAGAGGAAGAGGAAGAGGAAGAAGAAAGATAAAAGGAAAACAAAAAAGTGGAGCCTATTGGCAAGTAGGTCGGGGCCACAGTGTGGTTATCAGGCTTGATATCAGGGTTTATCTCTTAGACCCTATGATTTGACTGTGAACGTCAAGAATGTATGTATGGAACTCGATCTCCGAATTCATATGTGAATGTCATTGGGGGTTCCAACCCATAATAAGGCAGTTAGGAAACAAAGATGTCACAAGGGCGGAGCACCCGTGGTACTTTATAAGAAGAGGAGGAGACCCCAGAGCTGGGTTGCCTACTGTCTCACTCTGTGGTGCCTCCCACCTGAAAGGACCATAAAGAAGGCTCTCCGCAGCTTGGGCTGCTGTGATGCCTCTAGAGCCATGGCCCAAATCATCCTCTGTTCTTTATTATTACCCAAGCCTGTGTGTTTCGTTCTGGCACTAGAACGCAAACTATCAAACCAGCATGTCCCGCCCCCTGCCTTTCTTTTTAAGGTCTGCCAATAAAGAGCATAATCTACCTAGTGGAAACTCTCCCTTCGCTCCTGTTTTGTTGATTGTAGACACAGATTCATGATCCCTTTCTCTATCAGCCAACTGCTCTGAAGAGAATCTCCCCTTCTAACTGTTGGGTACTATGGGCTGTTAGGTGTGCCCCCTGTTTTGAAGAAATGGTGGTTGGACTTCCAAATTGGTACAGGGTGTTCTGTTTCGGTTTGTCTGTGGCACCCTGGGCATTTGCATCTTCCAGTAGTTATGTACTCCAGGGTCAAAGGCAGTGCCTATTCCTGATGAGACCCATTAGTAGCGCCCTACGGCTGTCAGCATCAACCAGCCTTGCCAACTACGCCAACATCTGTCTCCAGCGGAGCCTGCCATGTGTGGTCTTTGTCCCTGTTCTTCACATTTTGGGCCTCAGCGTATGTCTGGGCTCAGCCCGGCTCTGTACTGTTGCAATATTGCCATGTCTACATCCATCATGGATCCAGATCATCATGCCATAGATGAGCAAACATATTACTTGTTGGTTCTAGACACCTCCTGAGCCTGCATGGGGTTTCTTCTTGTGACATCAGAGTATCCTGTTTTAATAAACCCTGCAAATTCCCAGAGTGATAGCCGTAGGTTTGTGACCTGTATAAATCATCTTATGTTTCATCAGATTAGGTTCCATTGCTTTATGCTTTACCAGGGACTAGGCCACTGGCCCTGGAGAGAATAAAAGACCAAGCCTGAGAGCTATACCACTGCTGAATTCTTTGACTATTGCTAAAACCAGCATCTATAATTCAGCCCGTGCAGCTGATCTGCTTTTTCTTCTTCCCTCCAGAATGGCATCTTTCCAAACAGGATGTTTTCTGCTCTTCTTGGAACTGCCATGTGCAGTGGCAGGCGGCAAGTCTTTGTTGATCGGGTGAGAGCCATTTATAGGACACCGTCTGAGTGGTGACAGGTCTCATAGTGTTCTAGGCAGCTCTAGAGTCTGTCTGGGGAAAAGGAGGCTCCCTGCTCATATCTCTTCCTGGAGTCCCCACAAAGCCCAATCTTGAATAAGCTGTTTGCGTTGTGTAACCTCCTGTCCAAGGAATTGTTGCTTCCTTCTCTCAGGCCTCTGAGTAAGTCCAGTCTCCTATCAGAGCAGAGCTACCCTGAAAGGAATTCATCCATACTAACACTCCCATGTTGTGTGAGGTTGGACTGTCTGGATCCAATTCACATTCCTCAAAGGACAGAGTCCCCTGCCTTACGCTTTATAGCATGAGGTGTGAAAAAGCATTGCCCAGTCTTCATGGGTCCATGCCTATAATATAAGCAGATAAAACAGATGGACTACATCACTTAAATCCTGTCTGGAGCATACCAACTCCTCTTCGGCTTTTCAGGCCAAGACCACCAATCCTTACATTCCAACTCTAGCTGCCATTGGAATTTTAACAGTTGGTTTGGTTTTTATAGCGGTCAGCAGGGCAGGTGTTTCCCAACAAGACAATTTCTGTGTGCTTAAACAGGTAAAATTGCCACACCGTATTTTTTCCTGGTCATCTTTGCCTGCTCTCCTGAGCCTCTTTCAGGGTGTTAATGTACTAACTTTGTCAGAGTAACTTTATCATGCAACATTTGCTTTCTTTCTTTCGGTGGTCATCCTTCCTCTACGTTTCTGTCCAGAAGATGCTGTCATTAGAAGGACTCAATCCCTGTCCTCAGCTAGACTGCCCTCATATATATATCTTGTACCTGACTATGGCCCAAGGTGATCTCAGATCAGAGTTCTAAATTATCTCCAAACTTTTAAAACAAACAAACAAACAAAACAAAACCAAAAGCGGTCGCCTGAGCCGGGCGGTGGTGGCGCACGCCTTTAATCCCAGCACTTGGGAAGCAGAGGCAGGTGGATCTCTGTGAGTTCGAGACCAGCCTGGTCTACAAGAGCTAGTTCCAGGACAGGCTCCAAAACCACAGTGAAACCCTGTCTCGAAAAACCAAAAAAAAAAAAAAAAAGCGTTCACCTGGGAGCAGCAGAGAAGAGCTCTCTCTGGTCTGCCATCCTCAATAGTTCTGTGTCCACACCTCCGCTTCACTCCCATTGGTGCCTCTTCCATTCATCCCTTTTCTTAGCATCCGCCTAAGTATTTACATCCCGTTGAAGCAACTACTGGGGTTCTTCCCTTTCTTTTTCTTCTTTGTTTCACTTTTACTTCTATTTCCAATGTTAGTTCCAAGTCAGGGCACCTATTCTGACCCATCTGGGTTCCTATCCCCTACCCTGGGCCCAAAGAACTCAGAGCGATACCGAAGTTATGCTGTGTATTGCGAATGATGTAGCTAAAGAGGTATGTAGGGAAAGGTGTGGAGTAGAAACATAGGAGGTGAGGTGTGGGTGGAGGGTCTCTCATGCTTTTCTTGGGTGCGATACCCTTCCAGAACCTCCATTAATTCAGTACCCTGTCCAGAAAGTTCACTGAGATGTGTTGTCTGGGACTTTGATCCTCAGCTTTTACAGACTTTGATCCTTAGCCTCCTCCCACTCCACTTCTTTTCTGCAAGTAAGTAGGTTGAAGTAAGAGTCTACCTCTCTAGGGGGGTCGTGATGCTGGCAGCGGAGGCAGCAGTACAAACCTTTAATCCCAGCACTTGGGAAGCAGAGGCAGGTGGATCTCTAAGTACAAGGATAGCCTGGTCTATAGAGCTAGTTCCAGGACAATTAGAGTTACACAGAGAAGCCCTGTCTTGAAACAAAACAAAAATTCTACCTAATATCTTTCTTTGCAGTCTCTTCCTACCCATTTTTTTTTTTAAAAACACGAGACAAGTTCTCATGTAGTTCAGGCTGGCCTCAAACTCGTGATTGAGGATGACAGTGAAGTTCTTATTCTTTTGCTTCCGGCTCCAGAGTGCTAGGATTCTGGAAACCGTGTCCAGTTTATGTGGTACTGGAGCTCAAACCCAGGGCTGCTTCATGTTAAGTCTGCCAGTCCACATATCTGTGACTTTTAATCACTCAGGATTATGGACAGTCTAGGCCAATGCTGAGGCTATGCTGGCTAGCGTCACCTTTGGTGTTATCTTGGGGTCTCTTTATCCACCACAAAAGATTCCTAGAGATTCCGGGGGTCTTAAGGAGGGAGGGAACGCAAATGAAGGCTGAATACTTTAAAGATGCAAGTCCTGGCAGCCTGCGAGAAAAGGACTAAAACCCTGTGCAGCGCAGTGTCTGCAGCAGCCAGGGGATGAAGAGCTTTACCACGGGAGGCAGAAGAGACCTGCCAAGTGTTTACAACGTTTAGTCTCTGTTGTGGTTTCCGGCCCAAGCATGTCAGCTAGTGCCAGGCTGACCCCCAAGTAATCTGCTCGGTCTAGCCAACATTGTTCCAGTCTGGGTCATTGCAGTCTGAGGCTCCTTTTGACCTTTTGTGGAGTCTCAGGCTTAGATAGAATGGCAACAATAAAGGTTATTCTGGGCAGGTGGAACTTCTCCACAAAAACAGCCCTTACTTAGCACAAGTGCTGACATGCTCTCGACACCTGGGTCCATGGTGACCCATGTCTCCCTGACGTGGGAAAATCGCACCAAAAAAAAAAAAAAAAAAAAAAAAAAGGGTAAAAACACTGTATTGCTTCTCTTGGTTACTTCTGTCTATGTTTTGATCTATGTTTTTGAGAAAGTTTTACCTAAGATCTAGACAACCCCCATGGTACATTTGACTACTTTTCTCTTATGCTCCCGCGGTGGAGATGGAGGGGTACTAGCTGCTCACCACCCTGGAGATTCCTTCGGAGAGTTATTATTTACTAGGGCCATTTCTTCCAGATTGTTAGGAAAGTCCTGGCTTCGTACTGCCAGGTGATGAATTGGTTTTTCTAGAGAGGTCTTGGGACTGTGGCAAACCTCTTGGAAGAATTTTCAACTCTACATGGAAAGATGACTTGCCCATTTATAAAGCTCCTAAGAATCCCAAGTCCTTTCTCCTAAGTGTCTTCCCCATCTTCAGCCACTTCCTAAATGCCGTGCTTGATTGTCAGACTTTCTGTTCCACTGTCAGGGAGGTTTGTTCTAAAGTGTAGATTAGATAGCTCAAGAGAGGAGAGGAGAGGAGGGGAGGGGAGGAGAGGGGAGGGGAGGGAAGAGGAG
>NW_026068613.1:888419-896776 GCF_014885135.2 Alexandromys fortis
GAGAGAGAGAGAGAGAGAGAGAGAGAGAATATGAAAGCTTAGGCCCTGTGACAGGTAGATTGATGAGGTGTTCATTTCAACTGTGAAGAAACGAGGTCAAAGCCACACAGCTGCCCAGTGACCAAGATGGCTAGAACTCAGATCGCTTGCCACCCAAGTGTGCTGTTCTTTATTTCTTGGGGTCCCATCCGAATTAATTACTTTTCTGTTGCTATAATAAAACACCATGACCCAAAGCAGTTTAAGGAAGAAAGGGTTTATCTTACCATAGACCTCCAGAAGGATAGAGTCCATCACGACAGGGAAGGAACAGCAACAAGCAGGGAAGCAGGAGCAGTCTCATGGCTGGTCAGTCTCATTCCCACACAGAAAGGAGAGCGTAACAGGAAGTAGAATGAGGCTATTAACTTTTTGCTTCTCCCTCCATCCACTGAGGGATAGACTCCTCTAGCAAGGCTCTACTCCCCCAAAGCTCCATAAGCTCCCCAAACAGCAAGACCCGTTGGTGACCAAGTGTGCAAATACATGAGACTGTGGGAGACATTTCTCTTTAAACCACCACGGCTGTTGGCAGGATGGAATCTTATAGTCAGCCATGCAGCCATGACGTTCAGGCAGCCTCCTTAGTCTGTCAGAGTAGGAAGATAATTTTGCTTGTGATGAGTCCCCCAGCATCAGTCTTAGAGGCCAGCAGGGGCGGCATGAAGTGGAGACTCCTTCTGTTGATTGGTTCTCTCTGTGGTCCTGGACAGGTTGTTTCATGTCCTCAACAGTGAGACTGTGAAAGGGGGGGGGGTCTGTTGAGATGATTTAGCAGGAAGCCATCACCACCCCCTTGCCCTTCAGTCTGATGACCTGAGTTCTATCCCCAGACTGCACATAATGGGAGAAGAGAACTGACTTTGATCTCCATGTGTTTGCTAAGGCCCGTGCATGCACGTACACACACACACACACACACACACACACACACACACAATGATAACTCTTAAAAAAGTGATCGAAACAGAGGGTATATGTATCTTTTTCAATTTTTTTAAAGACAAAATTGATGAAGCATCTGTGGCATTCTGTGGGCCTCGGAATTTACCACTCTGGTTAATGTAGGCTGAAACGGTCATTTGCTGTTGCTTTGACTATTTAGGAGCTGCCGGTGAGATCTGAAAAACTGCGTGTCAGCCTCACTTTTAGAACCCAGCCACTGTGCTGCCCTTCTGTCACCGCAATGATGGCCCATGCCAGGTTCTGGCTTCTCATTTCCACTTCCCCTTTTCCCCTCCTCTGGCTCACCCTTCTCCTTCCCAGGCATGTGTACTAACTTCGGTATAGTTGATCCACTCTTGGCTTTAACGACTTCTTTCTATAGTGACAGTCTTAATTCATTTTTTAGGGCTATCACAGACGCTCTGAGGATGGGTAATTTGTAAAGATAGAGATTTGTCTGCCCAGAGTTCTGGAGGCTGAGAAGTTCAGGATCCAGCTTTCTGAGCTGTGTCCTCTGGAGGGAAGGAATACTTTGCCTGCACAAGGTAGAAGAGCAAGGTGGGGGCCGACAATGCCCTGTTGTAATGGTGCTAATCTTACCCGAAAGGGCATGGGGTTCCCTATCTTGACAGAGATGGTTCCTCAGATCTGAATTCTCACCTCCACACATGCCAGCTTCATGTATGTATCCACTTCCACGCCCGATCTCCATCACAACCCCTCCCCTTTATCCTGCTCTCTGCAGCGGACCGGGCTAACCACTCTGTTTCCCTTTCTGTGTCCTGTGTCTCCACCCAGGGTCATGTTCAGTTCCTTCATTATGGTAATCATTTGCTTCCACGTCTTTGTGGACATTGTTCCTTCCGACGGGATTGCTCTTTCGTGACGCTGTGCCCTTCGACCTGCTAAGGCCTTCTCCTTTGGCATAGTTAGACCTTTCTCCAGGGCGTATTTCCTCACTTGGGTCTTCCCTGCAGGGCTGCTGAAGCAGCTTCTGTGGAGTGGGTTATACGTTCTCACTGTGTGCCTTTCCAGAGTCTGAGCTGTAGACACAGTTTACATCACTCACCAGAGAAGCCTTTGGCATGGCACAGAGCAGGAGCTTGGTGACTATGGATTTCAGGAATGGACGGATAATGACATGATGAAAGCAAACAGGAAATTCAATTTTCATGGACTTCGAATATAAATCGTCCTTTAGACAACACATCCTCTTAAATCAGAATAATTATCCCCGTATGCCCCTTATGTAAATGTCAGCTGTTATATTGATTCACTTGGCTCTTAGTTTCCTTTGTTTTCCCTTTGTTCGGTCTGTGTCCTCTGGAGACCAGGGGCCGCAGTTCTTTTAAAGGTGGGCTTTATTCAGAGAGACCGGGCTTGGTGTCGTCAGGAGGTAAGTGGTGGTGGTGCCTAAGATGGGATTCTGGCAAGCAGGATGGTAATAGGGCCAATATTTTGTCTTCTGTTTGACCCGAGGCCCTGGATGCAATCTGAAAATGTCTGTTAGTACATGCCTCTTACACACACACACAAGCTGGTGGGAGCTTTGAAGGGTGTTTATTTTTGGAGCTGCGGTTGCCATGGTAACAACACTTTTTCTCATTCGTCTTCTACTTCCAGGTCAGGACATCAGTTGCTCCTCTTGAGGAGGAGCAGGATTTTGGAATAGATCCTTTCTTCCACCATCGCCCCCCACAACAGTTAGTCCAGCCAGTGTTTATTAAACACATACTATGGCCAGTTTGTGTTCTTGACATCAGACACTTGAGAAGCTAGCTCTTTCGTCCTCCAGTAGATTTGACACCTCAGGGGATAGAGATGGAGCAAATTAAGCAAACAGTGCTAGTTCCTAGTCACTCATTTGTTTGTTTTTTAGACATCTGAAGCAGAGACTTGCTGTGCTGCCCAGGCTGACCTCAAATGCACCATCTCTTTCTTTAACTCCCAGGCGCTGGGATTATAGGACAGGCTACCCTACCTGCTTCTGCCTCTTTGCTTAAATGAAAGTTACTTGGGAACACTACCCGAAGAGGGTTAGTTTCTTTTCTAAAATTCAGCACTTAAGAGTTGTCAGACTCAGCCGGGTGGGTGGTGGCACACGCCTTTAATCCCAGCACTTGGGAGGCAGAGGCAGGCGGATCTCTGTGAGTTCGAGGACAGCCTGGTCTACAAGAGTTAGTTCCAGGGCAGCCCCCCCCCCCAAAAAAAAAAGAGTTGTAAGACTCAAAGTCTGCTCTGAAAAAAAAAAAAACGTAGAGAAGGGGAGGAGCTGGCCTCTGACTATGGGAAGCCGCCTTCTTCCCATCAGTAGCAGGACTTCATCAGATTAACTTAATTTGAGGTGGGCAGTCAGAGACACATTTGTTGCTTTGACTTTGTCCAAGACCTTGGGAGATGACAGGATTAAGCCGAATCTGTCACTGCAGCTGTCAGATGCCAGAACACTTGTTGTGCTGGGGTTGGCGAGCCTCTTGGCCTTCCAAGAGGAGCCAAGAGCCAAAGTTGCCAATACAAATTGCCCTTTATTACTTAGTGCAAAGGCAGAGCTGGGGGATGGCAGCAAATGGATTTGCTGAGCCTCTGTGGAGTGAGAAACCCGGAACTGGGTGCAGGGGAGGAAAAAAGAGGAAGGAAGGAACTACCCCTGCCGTTGGGGGGCTCTGTTCAGAGTGACCGGGAATGGCGCCACACAGGGGAAAGTAGTGTTGGACAGTAGCAGTTCCTTATCACCTCCTAATCTGAGGGGCACCTTGTCCTTTCAGAGCTCCTCAGCAGGAAGGGTAGGGACAGACGACAGTGATTCTTGGTGTCTGCCCCCGCATTTACCTCAATGTCTGGTACCACAGGCCTTCTCGTGACAAGCGGATGACATGATTGTCCCTTCCATCATTGCTCCTACATCCCGTGGGGCAGATGCGATGAGCAGGCCCACTTAATCCCTAAGGAATTGAAACTCCCAAACAGACCTATCGATGTGCAAGTAAGCGATGACCGAAAACAGACCCCAGAAAAGAGGGGGCGGCATGAGTGCTTTGACTGCATGGATGTGTGTCTGCCTCGTGTGTGCCTGGTACCTAAGGAAGCCAGAAGGGGACACCGGATACCCTGGAGTTGGAGTTATGAATAGTTGTGAGACACAGTGTGGGTACTAGGAACTGAACCCAGGTCCTCTGCAAGAGCAATGAATTCCCTTAATTGCTGGATCATCCATCCAGCCCTGGCTGGATCACATTTAATTCATTCCTATATTGTTCATTTTACACACACGCATACACACACTTGCGCGCATGTGCGCGGGCACACCCACCCACACACCCATGGTTCCAGCATGCCTCTTCTCTTTTAAAGCTGAAGCTCTGGTGGAAAACTCTGACTAGGCTCCCCCCTCCACCTTTTTATTTCCATTTGCGAGACATATTAAACATCCGAGCTGCCAGACACTGGGGAGTCCAGCTCTGTTGCTTGGCTATGGGTGCTTGCCATTGAGCACTGGCAGGCCTCTGTTCTTCAAGGATGCAATCTAGTTTGTATATTGGTCAATTGTTCCTTTGTTCAATGGTAGATTGTCATTGATTACTTACTAGACATTCAGTGAAAAATATCAAGAACAGGTCTAAAAGTTTAAGACGTACAACCAGTTGCTAATCACCGTGGCAGAATCTCCAACAGGAGTGGCACAGAGGAAGAGACATTTGTTTTGGATCACAGTTCTATAGATTTCCATCCAGGCTGGCCAGTTCTAATCTTTTAGGTCTATGGTGGTGCCAAATACCAGAGTATGCAAGATGTGGCAAAATAAAACTCTTTGCCTCATGGCAATCAAGAAATAAAGAAGAGACAAAAGTGACTGGTATCCCCAATATCCTTCAGACATGATCCCCAGAGGTTTACTTTCTCCTGGTAGGCCCTAGCTCTTCTTTTCCATTCCTTCCCCAATAATGCCATAAAACTATGACTCTTTCGATGGACATGATTCAATCATTTCCCCAAAGCCCTAACAGCTGGCCACCTTTACCAAAAGGAGGCCTTAGGGGATGTTTCAGAGTTAAAGCGTCACATAGCCAAGTGCATCTAGGGAGAAGACAGCTGTGTTAGGTAATCCTGATGGCCCTGATTTTGTGAAGGAAATCCTCCAGGACATGCCGTTCCTTAGTGGACTGTCTTGTATGGAAATATTGTCTGGGAAAAGCAGGACCAGTTTGTTCCTACCGTCATTCACTTCTCAAGATAGGTGGAGATGGCAGTGCTTTATGGACTGGGGTGTCCTGGCCATCAATAAAGAATAGCCCCCACCTTTGTCCCTTGTCTCCCTTCTGTGATATTCGCAAGGCTGTCAACTTCCCTTTGGTTGTTCCAGCAGTGGACAGGGAAGGGGGATAACTTTGTGCACCTCAAGCACCACGAATGTAAAGATTCAAAAGTTAAATTTTTTTTTCGATTGTCTGATGATTGTTGATCTTGCCCCTCACAGATATGGGGCACCTAGATCCCCTGAGCATCATCACATAAATGCACTACAAATTCCAAGCCCCTTTGAGAGTTAATAGGAAATTGTTGGTACTGGGTAAATAACGGCATACCCATCTGTCCAGGTTAGATTGTCTAGTACAGATCACGCTCATATACCTGTCTAAAACTTTTAAAGTAAGTATGTGTGTTTAATATATATCTATGCAGATTGGGTATACAAGCTTAGACATATATATATATACATATATATGTATATATATAATGTATATACTATTCTCTTTTTAACAGTGCTGAGGATCAAACCTAGGCCCTCAAAGATATCAGACAAGTATTCTACCATTGAACTGCATTCATATTTGACTTTTCCCTCTGAGGAGGCTAGGTGCTTTTTGGTTATGGAACAGTGACTCAAATTCTCCTCACTGGGGGAAAATTGAATTTACCTGTTGAATCTGATACTTGTCTTAATGTCAGCATTTGGTTTCCCATCCATCTACTTCTCGGACAGTTTTGGACTTTCCTGTCTGGCTATAGATAAGACAAACCTTTCCAAGGCTACTGCATCCCAGAACATCTGGGGCCACAGGACACTACTTAATGTGAAAAAGAGTGTGTCTGCGCACAGCGGGGAGATACAGTGTGCTCTATTCTGAATAAGAGCCTCTTCCCATATTGTTCCTCACTAGCTTCCCAGTAGCTCTATTTGACTTTTCTTCTGGTAGCAGTTTCTAGCTTGCTTCCTTAGGGTAAAATTCCAGCCCAGGGCAGATTTTCTTCCCTCAGGCTGCTTTTGCATCACCGGCTTCCTACCCTGGAAAGAGGTGACTGTAGCCTCCCTTGTAGGCAGGTTGGAAGATGAAAACATAAAGGGAAGCTAGCTGTTCAAGGATCCTCGGCCCCGGTAGGTGTTCCCACACAGACTACTTCCTTGCTCCCCCTCCACTTAACGTTTCAGGGAAGGAAAGATCTTCATGTCGGTGTCATTTAGTGCCGAGCCTGTCTGGTCTGAAGGCCAGGCCCTGGAGTTTGTGGTCATCTGTCATCGCCAGGCTTCCGTGTAGAGCCATTTGAGGCTGGCCGAGCTGGAACAAACGGTGGTTTAGAGAGTGGGTAGTGCTGTGTGTATGAACTCAGCCAAGGCAGCCTACATGGTGGTGGCATTTCCTGGTGTACTTCTGGAACCTGATCTCCTTCTTAACACAGGTGATGGCAAGTGACCAGCCATGGTGATGTCAGACATATCCAGCCTGGGCTCTGACTTCCTGTGGCATGGCTTCGAGTTCGGTGTGAGCATAAGCAGTGGAGGCATCAGGTTTTGTGGAGAGGACTGGATGAATGGAAGGTAGAGCTTTGGATTTTTGGTTGAGTGACATTCTTTGATGTGGGGCATAAGTAGGAGAGAAGATGTTCTTGGTGCCTGGGAGAAGAAGAAATGGGAGCGCATTTAGGAAAACAAGAAGTCGTAATAAAGAGCCAAGGTAAGGCTTAAAGACATTCCCTAAAACGACACGCAGACCCTGTGTTTGTGAGGTTTGAGTGGGTTTGTGGTTTTGTTTCCCTGGATATGCTTTTGCCACCTTCTATAAGATGATATCTGTGAGACTATATACACTTTTGAGAAATGCTCCCTTTTGCCATATCTGAATAGGGTCTTGTGAACAATACTTAGTTTTATACTCTAGTTAATTATGTGATCTATTTTATTTTAATTAACTTTAACAATAAATATGTTAGACTGTACGCCGTGTATAAGTGTATATAGAGAAAACGTTTTTAAGTCCATTTTCCTCCAGTTTGACTAGGGACGTAGCTCATTCAACAGAGTGCTTGCCTAACATGCGCAAAACTCTGCGTTCCATCCTTAGGGCTGTATAGACTTGGGAGTTGGAGACAGGACAACGAGAAGTTCAAGGTCATTCTTAGCTACATAGGGAAGTTCCAGGCTAGGCTAGGGTATATGAGACCCTATCTCAAAATAACAGGGAAAAAAATCCTTTGTTTTTCTCCCAGTAGGTAAAGAACGAGAGGAAAAATGTTTGATTAAATTATGTGTTTACATCCTGACTGCTAGTTACAGACTCATTATGTTGAACTAAAAATCAGCCCAGATTTCACTGGAGTCTGTTTTTGATTTCCCTTCCAAAATAAAAATACGCTGGGACCCCTTCTGCCCATATGCACTCGCATGAGATCCATCATTCCTTCTGTGTTTGCTATGCAAACTGCTGTGCTTGTCACTCAACACACGGCGGTTGCCAAGGACGCCAGCTCCAGAGTGTTCTGCGTGAATACCAGGCTGGGCTCTGCCCTCATTGCTAGGCGACTTTAGCTTGCTTTCTTTTCTTTGTCACTTTGACGATGACCTGGCTTCCATCTCTGCCTTTCTGCTGTAAACCTACAAGAGTTTACAGTCCATAGAAGGGCAAGAATCTAGCCGGTTCTGAATATTCCTGTGTTCGGAGTGGTCCACACTGTAAACCCTCAGTCACAGCACAGGCGACACCCCCTTTGTTAGTAGTTAGCTGGGTTATGAACATTGCAGTGTTAGGAGGAAAAGCTCCAGAGACGTTCTCTACTGCCTGGTCTACTGCTTCCTTGTACTCTGGGCTCAGCCCAGGAGGCTTTCTGAGAACTCAGACTGAAGGTTTAGTCTTTGGAGTGTTGTCAAATATCTGTGTGGCTCTACAGCCATCTCTGAAACTTTTCTGCTCATTGGTTCTGTGGTGGTTTGAATGAAAATGGCTCCCAAAGGTTCACAGGGAGTGACACTCTTGGGAGGTGTGGCCTTGTTGGGGGAAGTGTGTCACTGGGGGCAGGCTTTGAGATTTCAAATGTCCAGGCCCCACCTCTCTCTCTCTCTCTCTCTCTCTCTCTCTCTCTCTCTCTCTCTCTCTCTCTCT